>NC_081179.1:13975496-14182996 GCF_012432095.1 Onychostoma macrolepis | reverse complement strand
AATACATGCTCTGAGTTTTTGATGTAATTTATTTAAAACTGTTTTATGGCGTTTTATGAACTGTTGTGATCGAAATGTTTTGACTCTGTTGATGTCTCGTAGCCTTGATAACATAAATTGTCTGTAAAGTGATTTATTGGTCTGAGCGCACTGACTCCGGTTTCACCTTCTTCCTTTTAGCAAGATGAAAGACCGGTTTGTAGCTGTTGTTTTCAGCGAAACCCTCAAAAGAGCATTCGCTGGATGTTTAATGACTAGCCCACATCCTCACACTTCATAGGACCGTTTGCTGTGTGTATCTCTGACAGTTGCCAAGCAACAGCATGTTGAGCACTGGCCTTTTGTGAGTGTGAGCTTCAGCTAACTCTATTAAAAGGGAAGAGCTAACGGCAGGGGTTCTCCTGAATCCCAGCATGCACCTCTCTGCACAGATGATAAGTTTACCACAAAGCACAGGGCTCCAGGTCTAGTCACTGGGCTATGAAAGCTGGATCAAAATGTCACTTACATATGACAATTAGCATGATATATTAAACGAGAGTCGTGGAAACGTTCCCAAGTGTCTTTGTAATATTGCATCATAGTTTCTAAGAAATGAGTAGGAGTGCAGGTTAGTTTACTGCGTTGAAATGCATGAGACATGCACTGGATTTCACACTGTATGAGTTTATTTATTAACTCTTCTTTTCTTAAAAAGTAGCATG
The DNA here is from genome assembly GCF_012432095.1 of Onychostoma macrolepis. NCBI lineage: Eukaryota > Metazoa > Chordata > Actinopteri > Cypriniformes > Cyprinidae > Onychostoma > Onychostoma macrolepis. Next base: position 14,182,292 of record NC_081179.1, on the reverse strand, counting down.
AATACAAATGATTCATGCGTCTCTTTATGTACTTCCCCACGCAGGCATTCTTTGCAAAAGATTACATCGCAAATCATCCAGAGGATGGAGAGAAAATTACTCGTCTTAGGGAACTGATGTTTGAGCAGGTACAAAAACAATAATTATTTGGGTCAGTGATGTGACACTCATATTTTCTTTGTCTGTTTATTTAAAATATATTTTTAAATATAAGATATATTAAAAATACATCTGATAATGTGTCTATAAAATATAATGATATTTGTGTATTAACAATTCATTATATTTGTTAAAAATACTTTTACTTTGAAGAATATTTAAAAGTTGTTGTTTTTTTAAGAAAATGCTATTACCTTTTACCTGATGGTTGCAAAACCTGATACTTTTAAAGCTATTAAATGTAAAAATTCCTTAAATTCAAAACAATCCGAAGCAAAAACAAAATGAATCCAACATTTATACAAAAAGTACATTTCTAGACATTTTCCTCTTTTATGTTGTTTATATAAATATTTTGTTTGTTCTAAGAATAATACAATTTTCTCTCTGACTTTTTGCAGGCCCATATTCTGGAATTTGGTTTAGCCGTGCACGAGAAGTTCGTCCCACAGGATATGAGGCCATTACATAAAAAGCTTGTTGACCAGTTTCATGTAATGCGCTCCAGTCTGGGGATTCAAGTATGTTTACTTTTACACATATAGATACATATTCACTGGTCTTAAAGTGGAATTGTGTACATTTTTAGATGTTGAAATGAATATCCCAATTTAATATGCAACTTCAAAGGGAAAGTTCACCCAAAAATGAAAATAACCCCATGATTTACTCACTCTCAAGACATCGTCGATGTATATGACTTTCTTCTTTCAGACGAATGCAATCGGAGTTATATTAAAAAATGTCCTGGCTCTTTCAAGCTTTATAATGGCAGTTAAAGGTGGTCGAGATTTTGAAGTCCAATAAAGTGCATCCATCCATCATAAAAAGTGCTCCACACAGCTTAATAAAAGCCTTCTAAAGCGAAGCGCTACATTTGTGTAAGAAAAATATACAAAAATATCCATATTTAAAACTTTATAAACGTTATCCAACGATAACTTTGGAATCACTTTCAGAACAATTTCCATTGATGACCAATAAAAACATTGACAGCCTATTAGAAATTGGCTCAACCAGTGGCATGAGTTTGGGGCGGGGCCACTGAGTTTGTCTGACCAATAGCAGATGAATGTCTGAAAAACCTGTTTAAAAAGTACATTTTGCTTAGTGCCACTAGAGGCATTGAAATTACAAATGTAACCTTTAAAAACTGTGTTAATTTTAACAATTTGATGAAACGCTTTCTATAACAGTTAATATTTTTTTGTTTAGCCACAAGAGTTTCCGCTTATGTGCGAGTTAGTCCTCTGCATTTTGCAAATGGCAGCCCGCGCACATGCAGGACCCCCGTACCTAATGCCATCAGCCCAGAGGGAGGCCGAATCGTGGCGAGACGCAGGTTTGTAGTTTAAAAAGTTGAACTCAGTTGAAATCTCGTCTGTGTAGATGCTATTTAGGAATGCTTATGTTTTGGATCAGGTTTGACAGATTGGCAGCTTGAACGCACCCACACGTTTGCTAAATTTATCCTGTCTTTCTCGTGTCTTTCAATTTCCTTTCAGTCCTCTCAGCTATCCAGCTGTCAACAGATATTCCTCATCCTCACTGTCATCACAGGCCTCAAACGAAGTGAGCAACATCACTGGCCAATCAGAGAGCTCGGATGAGGTTTTCAACATGCAAGTGAGAAATTCAAAGATACGCTCAGTGTTAGGGAATTAAAAGTTACTAAAAGTTAACGCTATTAACTGTCAGATTCAGACAACCATTCTATTAATTTAATGAATTAATTTAATTTTCTATTTATTTTATTTAGGATGAATTTTTCTGTTCATTGCTGTTAGCTGTCACCTTAAGTTTAAATTTAAAAAAAAAGTGCAAAACCCATTCTTTTGTGCCAGAAAATGCAATATCATAAAAATAATATCATTGGTGACATCCAACAGTTTTAAAAATATGATTTAATTATTTAATATTATTAATAATATTAGTAATTATGTAATATATTATAAATATATAATAAATAAATATATGTAATATATAATACATTTATTTATATAATTTATACGTTTATAAATAACATGTTAGGTTATTTTTAATGATAATTTATACACTGTATATATATATTGTACATTTTAAAACGTTTTTCATGTGTAAATAATTTTTTTCCAAAAATAATGAATTATTAAAGAATACATAAACATGATTTTGTTTTTAAGTCACAACATTACATGTATTTAAGTATTTCATTTTGAATGTGTGTGTATATATATATATTTATTTTATTTTTTAGATATTTTTATATATATATATATATATATATATATATATATATATATATATATATATATATATATATATATATATAGTTTTTATATATATATATATATATATATATATATATAGTTTTAAAATTTTATAAATTTTATAGTTATATATGAATTTGTACACAATTATATATAATAGCATTATTTATATAATTAACACTTATTTATATTATGATCATTTATATGGTTATTTTTAATGTATCTTTGCTTATTTACTTCATAAAAGAACAAAAAAAACAAAACAAAATCACATTGCATATCTGTTGTCTATTTCTAGCCCAGTCCGTCTACCTCAAGTCTGAGCTCAAATCACTCTGGCTCACACAATGTGAACAGCTCTGCGCCCTCCAGCAATAGAGGTGAGTGAATTCAATAGACTATAAGCAATCCGGCACTCGAAAGCAAGCAGTACTTACAACGCCCCGCAACATAATTGGCATCATTTTGCAGCATTGCCTCATTTCCTCTGTTATTCCCTATCTTTTCAACTCTCACACTACGTGCCTTTATTCCTCTTCATTAGCTTCTCCACTGCCGTCTGACAAGCACAAGCACTCCAGAGACAACGCCTGCCTCTCTCCGCGGGACAGACTCTGCAGCGGTATTTTCCCCAGCCCACTGGACCCCACACAGGTCAGAGCGGCTCCACCGCCACTCTTTAACAATTACATGTCAAACTGAATATTCAGTGGGAAATAATGTAGGGTGGGGCTTCATTTTTATCCACCAAGAATTGATTATGATATTTCAAATTCTCATACACTAACATTGAATGAGGGTCCCAAGCCACATCTAGAGACCATTATATATATTTTTTTAAGTAAAAAAAAAAGGTGGGCTCTTTGATTTAAGTAATCACCCAGAACACCTTAGTAACCACCTAGCAACAACTCGTATACTGTATTGTTTAGAAACATTTTTTTTGTGTGTGCTGTCAATCGATTAATCGCGATTAATCGCATCCAAAATAAAAGTTTTTGTTTACATAATATATGTATGTGTACTGTGTATATTTATTATGTATATATAAATACACACGCATAGAGTATATATTTTTTTCATATTTACATGTATATACATTTATATATTTATTCTTATTTTTTATATTATACATAAATATATTTAATATATAAACATAACATGTTTTTCTTAAATATATACATGCATGTGTTTGTATTTATATATACATAATAAATATACACAGTACACACACATATACACATATATATTAAAACTTTTATTTTGGATGCGATTAATCATTTGACTGCACTCTTTTTATTTTTATTTTATTTTTTATTTTCATATATATTTTGAAAATATATTTATGTACACCACCATTCAAAAGTTTGAGGTGGTTAAGTATTTTTTATGTCAATGAAAGAAGACTCAAGACTCTTATTTGAAATATGAAATATTATTACAAAAATATGTTTTCTATTTGAAAATATTTTAAAATGTAATTTTTTTTTTCCTGTGATAGCAAAGCATCATTACTCCAGTCTTCAGTGTCACATGATCCTTCAGAAATCATTATAATATGCTGCAACATTTCTTATTATTAACAACATGGAAAATAGGTTCTGCAGATTCGAATGGTGTATTGCTCTTATCTGTACGATCAAAAATGGTAGAGTAATTCATGCTCATTTCGGCCTTATCAGGAAAATCTGCCTCAAAACGCGTATACGCGTTTGTCGACCCCAGAGGGTTAATATTTTTGTGGAAACTGTGATACATTTTTTTTCAGTATTCTTTGATGAATAGAAAATTCAAAAGAATAGCATTTATTTTAAATAGAAGTCTTTCTCTCTTCTGATCAATTTAATGTGTCATTAACATCATTACTGAATAATAGTAATTTCTTCACAAAAATCCTGCTGACCCCAAACATTTGGTATATGGTGGTATATATTTTTTATAAATATTATTAAATATAATGTATTAAATCTTACGTTACACCAGCAGAAATAAATACAGAAAATATTTTTAATAATTACTATATGCATTATATAATATAAAAAATATGCAATTTCATTGTCATATATAATTTACTGTATGTAAATAGTATAAATAATAATTGAAACTATAAATATTGAGTATTTAAAAAACAATAATAATAAATTATCCGTAAATTAAATAAAAACAAAAAAAAAGAATAAGAATACATTTTCCATAAATTAATGTGCACTGATGAATCTGTGACAATGATTAATAAAATCAAGCCTATTTTATCTTACAGTGTTCAATGAACATCCACAGTATAGCAGGAGTAGCAGATTGACTGGAATTTCTATCTTTTCTATCTTTTGCAGAGGATGATTCCGTTCCAAATACCAGTGGATACAGCATTACCACGCTGTGAACCCAGTCTCCCCACACCTGAGACAGGTACTGCAGCTTTCTGCTGTCAGATAACAGCCGTTACACTTCAGTCGGTTATGTACAGCTCAATGACACGTCCTTTTGTTCCTCTGTGTGTGTGTTGAACAGGATCTCTGTGCAAGAACGTGAGGTCACTGTCTCCCATGCCAACCGCCCGTTCCCCTCAGAAGGTGACTGGTTGATGCTTAAGTCACTCTGTGTTAATAGTTGGTGATATCTAATGAAGTTTGTCCTTGGTTTTGCTCTGCAGTCAATGGTCCCGCCCCTCACTCCCTCCCCGACCGATGGCTTGCCGATGGGGAGCCTGGCGTCTCACTCCCCTGCCCGCTCTGGCAGCTACAGCAGTGGGATCTCGTCTCTCAGCCGCTGCAGCGTCTCCGAAACGTGCGGGATCGATCTCGCGCCGCCCGACCCTCCTCTACCCCCTGCCGTCCCCGCAGATATGCCCATTCGCCGGGGCAGCAAGACTCCTCCGCCCTACAGCGTCTACGAGCGGAACAATCCCCGGCGAGCGACGCCACTGCCTCACAGTCTGTCAGTGCCGCCCAGTACTGACAACCCCAGCCTGACCGGCAAACCCCAGCTCAACCGCGTGCAGCGCATTAATTCAGAGCCCCGTCACCGACCCACACCCAGGAAGGTCTCTCAGCTGTAGTGCGTCAACGGTAACTTGGACTACGTCGCATTTTTTGCAGCCGTTTACTGTAAAATAACTGTAGGTTATGTATCATAATTGGCAAAGTTTTCAAATGCAAGGAGGTGCATTTTTGTGGAGGATAGGGAATGGCATATAAATAAATCTTTCAAATCTTACTAATCTTACTAAATTAGTAAGTATATGTCAATAAATGAAGCAAAATATGTCAATAAATGTGTCAAAGTCCAAAGAAAACAAGCAAAAATTTAATTGGAAAGCCTTTTATTTATTGACACATTACATGCTTTATTTATACTATATATAAATAATTAAAATCGTATAACAATCTTTCAATAAATAAGTATGTGTCAATAAATAAATCAAGAGGTGTCAATTAAGTAAATAAATGCTAATAAATCCATCATAGTCTGATACAAAACATAATTGAAAAGTTATTTATGTATTGACACATTTCATTCATTTTTATTCACATTTCAAATAAATAAATGATGTCAATATTAATACAAAGTCTTTTGCTAAATATAATTTATTTATTTATTTGACACATTTCATTCATGCTTTAATATATTTTATTAAATTTTATATATAATATTTTATAATTGTATTTATTTATCAAATAGGCTATTTAATTGATAAAATAATGTAATTATTTTAATTTATTAAATAATGTTAGTATTTGAGTCAATTTATACTTCTGGACTTTGGACTATGTATTTATTGACATACGCATTTCATGATTTTTCTTTTTTTATTTATTGACAAAAGATTGATTTATTATCATATGCCACTCTCAGTCCTCCATACGTTTAGATTTTTAATTTAGCGATTTGTATTCTAAAATCGAAATGAAAGTGAAGCGGAATGCTCCCATGATGAATGTTTTCCTTTTTTTGTTCGTTGATATTAAGTAGATCATCTTAATTTCATTTTAAAGCTGCATATTTGATGGTTTAGTGATTATTTAGTGGATCGGCTCTTTAGACCCAGTCTAAAGCGCAGCTCAGAATTGTTCTTCACCGATGAACTGAACCGGCCATCTCGGCGCAGTCCTTCTGATATGCAGTTATGGCTAGAAATGAAATGTACTAGAAAAGCCATGAAGAGATTATGTACGCTTTGAAATGGCATGTAATTTACAGCAAAATCTGAAGATCTGGCAGGTCCATATCCCATTTAGAGTGCTCTGAAACATATTGCTAGCAAGGTATTTTTGATAGAAGTACAAAATCAGTGTTGTACAGCTTTTCTTTCCACACTACAGCAGTTTTTTTTTTTTTTGGTCTTACACAAACCGAGGCGTACAGCTAGACCTGCGTCCCGTTTTAACCGCTTTGTACTTTCTGGAATGGCTAAAAGGTGCTACATATTTCTTAGTGTTTGGTTTTTTTTCTAATGTAGCCTCGTATCTACCGAAACTGCCTGACCGTTTAAATGTGCCAATGTGATGAAATTGTGTGGTCTCCGAGTATTGTGCCAAAGATGCAAACAGTATTAACTTCTTTGTCAGTGAGAGTAGTTAGGAAAGCTTAACTGAAGTTAGCGTGACCGCTAGTGCTCAACAATGTGCTTCTTAAACCGTGTGCAGAGGCGTAGATCAAGACTGCATGGGGCATGAGCAGTACAAAGCAATATAACCATTGTAGTTTGCAGAGAGCGATAGAAACAAACATCATCTAGTTCTGAGATGACTTTTCCCAGCAGCCTGATCCCAAATCAGGTTGTGTCGCCGCAGTCACTTCCAAACAATATTGGCTAGATCAAATCTGTTTTTCTTTCTCCTTTGAATGTTAAATCTGACAGAACTTTTCGCATTACGTTCAGAAATTCAATTTGGGATCTTATTTGGACTCTAGGTTGTAGACGATAAACAAACTTTAGGAAATGCTGTGTGGAATTGATGTTCGTTTATATTGTTTTATCGTTTATATTCTTTCAGTATTTGTTTTCTTCTTCTAAAAAAAAAAGTTTAATATATTTTTTTTTTTCATTTCCAAAAACATTTTTTTTTCTCATTTTATGTGTATTTTATTTTATTTTATTTTTTACCATGGAACACGCTAACAACATTAAAAAAAAAAAAAATTTCTTTCTAACAAAGACAATGTAGTCAAGTGTTCAACAAAACAGCTGATTTTAGACATTTGCAAAGTTTCATTTCAAAGAAAATACCAACCCGATCTCATGGGAAAACGTAACTATATTACAAAGTGGCGATTTCGTTTGAATTCATACGATGTGAATCTTATGAAATTGTGTTTTTCGTAAAAAGTAAGCATGAAGGTCCATGCCTGAACATATATATATTTTTTCGTAAAAAGTAAGCATGAAGGTCCACGCCTGAACATAACTGAGCGTAAGCAAATTGTACGAATTCATACCAATTAGCCACCAATTTGTCAAAACGTAAAATAGTCACGAATTGCCATGTGAGAGTGTGTTGCTACATCCCTTCCTACGAAAGAAAACTTTCCACATATCGATGTAAAATTTATCGTAACAAACAGCTTTTTCACTGCCAGCTTAAAAGCCCACAATTCTTTTAATAAATATTGGATAATAACTATTTGATAGTCGTTAAAATGCAACTTCAAAACACACAGCAGCCTTTGAGAATCTCGGCTGTCAGTTTACATTATTGATCGTGTATAGACAATTGAAATGGTCTGTACTTGATAAAAATTGTTCTTGGCAAAAATATCCCCTGTGATTTTATTCTATTATTGCATTTTTGTAGATAAATACAAAGTTCAAAGTGCTGTATTTTTTTGGCACCCTAAAATATTTGAAGTGTGAAGAATCGAACTAACGTTGGAATGATTATAAAATACTTAAAGATGGGCACCGTAACTGATTCATTTGTTACCTATTTTATTAACGGCTTTGCAGCTATGTTCTCATATTGCCATGTTATGAGAGTTGCTCATTTTCGGCAATCATGTTTTGTAATTTCGATAGATTGCCAATGGTCAAGTCGTAGGACTTTAACTCTAGTCACGCCTGTATTTCTCCTGTCCTGTTCTCTCCTTTCACCCTCCTTTTTATGGATTATACTCTTTCTGTTCAATTTTTTGAACTTGTAAAGTTGTACTTTATATCATACGATGGGATGAAAGTATTCCATATAGCCTGTGTTACAGATTTTGTACAAAAGGTGTTTATATGAAAATGTAACCAGTTCATAGCTTTGAATGTTGCAACTAAAGTTTTTATTTGTAAATGTTGAATATTAACCATCAAACAAATAAAGGTTGATTGATGTATACTGTGGTGTTTTATATATTATGGTGTCTCTTGAGATCCAGTACAAGGACTGTATGCAACCTTTTACCATGTTTACCATTGAACTGTAAAGAACCAAAATGTACATCTGCCACAAGTTAGTTAAAAACAGTTCTGTCATAATACCATAGTAAAACCATTTTTTATATTTGTGATTAAAAACAGCGCTATGGATAGATTCATAGTCTGTATAAGCGATTGTAATATTTTTCACATTATTTTTAACTATATTAATTACTATTAATATAATGGTTATGCATATATTTTGATTGCTTTTCAAATAAATCTCTAAATTCATACATATAAAATACATTATGAAAATGACATGTAACACCCTTTTGATCAGACATCTACCTCACGGCCTCATTTTCGTCAAATTTAAAGATGAATGCAATAATTATAGCATTTTTTCTGTTCTAAAAATATTTCTAAATCAAATATAGCTAATTTCTTTCAAATCTCACATTCCATTTTTTTAAATTATAATTAATTATAATATGTAAAATAGGCTTATTACTTTGAATAATTAGTGAATTTTTTTATGCAGGCTATGCATGTATGTATATACACGCATTTTATTTTACATTTTGAATATTTCATTACTGTATTTAAAACTTAAGTTTAGTAATCAGAATCAGAAAGAGCTTTATTGCCAAATATGTTTGCACATACAAGGAATTTGTTTTAGTGTCACAGCTTCCAGTACACAGAGAAAACAACAACACACAGATAATAAAAAAAAAGATGTGAATAAAATACACACAGCCTATATAAATATAAATAAACCACAATAAAATATTTTTTTTAATAATAATTAATAATAATAATAATAAATTGTATGTACAGGTGTGCTATAGACTAAAAATAAGAATAAGTATGAAATAAGTATACACCTATTTTATTAAAATTTTTACTATTACTTGTAAAATGTAATTTATACACTACACTAGTCTAAACATGCTCAAGCTAATAATATGAATGAGAGCGGGAGGGCTTTAGGACCCGGAAGCAGCGAGCGTGGTGTCGTACTGAACGGAGCGACGTACAGCACGTACATAAAGACATTAGGTGAGTGTATGGACACGCGTCTGATATCATTGATACTCGGCATTTAGTCCGCATTAGTGTTGAGGGGTTTATGCTTCACTTTTGCTTATGTATTATAATTGTATGCACCGTTTTGAAGTTCATCACACGCCCCCTGTTTGCCCTTGTTTATAGTAGCGGCGTGACCTGTCAATCCAGCGTGGTCGCTAAACGCTGAACTACAGGAGGATTTTGTGTTTTGAATTAGCGTCGCAGTTTTCAACTTAGTACACCACAAAATGAGACAAGAGAGACGTACCGAAAAGACGACAACATATTGTACATGTGCTAATGTAGTGTGCTATTTGTACAGCCGGTTTGTCAGAGCTCAGGCTGTGTCTCAAAATATGTAGGTACGTAGAATAACGTTACCTGAACTACTACAAATAGTAGTATACTACACAGAAAACTGTATCCCACTATGCAGTGCACTTTACTCGACCTCCCATGTCCAGAGTCCAAGTTGTTTATCAGGAACCACTTTTAACGTTTAATTTAAACAGTTGTAAGTCACGACATTTTTACACAAAATATTAAAAATGGGAAATAATAGTTTTTATATCCGGAAGGTTAACTGAACAGCACTTGCTAAATTAAACATGCAATGTAAGAGGTCAGATAAAGGTAGCTAAAATAGCATGTACATATACATACGCTTTCTTTTAAGTAGTAGAACTGGCCATAGACATTCAAAACAGGCCTGTGATGCCCAAAAATGTTGATTGTTCAAAATGTGTTTATGCCACCTAGGTGGGTAGCTCATTATGTTTTGAGACACAGCCATTGCTTGTTTGCTGCCCATCACTCAGTCATTGAGTTCAGGAGTAAAGATCAGTATCTTTTCATTTTCGCCATATAGATCTCATGTAAAGGTACGTGAAGACACTGATATAAAAAGAGGTCATTCTCCCATATGAGTGCTGAATTTAGTTTCTAGGTTAATTAATTAACGAAGTTGCCCTTGTGAAGCTGCCCTAACGAGTAAGATTATTTAGAATTTCTAATCAGTAACTCGTGAAAACATCACTTTATATTGGCTTTGCAGTTTAAAATGGTTGTTTCCATTAAGTGAATATTAGATTTAGTATATATTAAATATAATGGATCATATATTATACATTATTAAATAAATAAACTGCATATTAAGAATATAAACTGCTACACTATGTATACAATTTTTTTGCAAAATGAAAATAATAAAAATGTAAAAATGATGTGTGTGTGTACAGTCATGGCCAAAAATATCGGCAACCTTGGTAAATATGATCAAAGGCGGCTGTGAAAATTAATCTGCATTGTTAATCCTTTTGATCTTTTATTTTAAAAAATCACTAAAATCTAACCTTTCATTGGATAATAAGAATTTAAAATGGGGGAAAATATCATTATGAAATAAATGTTTTTCTCTAATACACGTTGGCCACAATTAACGGCACCCTTTTATTCAATACTTTTTGAAACCTCCATTTGCCAGTTTAACAGCTCTAAATGTTCTCCTATAATGCCTGATGAGGTTAGAGAACACCTGACAAGAGATCAGAGACCATTCCTTCATCCAGAATCACTCCAGACCCTTTAGATTCCCATCTCCATGTTGGTGCGTCTTCTCTTCAGTTCACCACTCATTTTCTACAGGGTTCAGGTCAGAGGACTGGAATGGACAGCAGAAGCTTGGTTTTGTGCTCAGTGACCCATTTTTGTGTTGTTTTTGAGGTTTGTGTTTGGATTATTGTACGGTTGGAAGATCCAAACATGGCCCATTATAAGATTTCTAACAGAGTCAGTCACTTATTGATTTTTTATCTGTTGGTATTTGATAGAATCAGTGATGCCATGCGTCTAAACAAGATGTCCAGGACCTCCAGCAGAAATATAGGCCCACAACATCAAAAACACAGCAGTATATTTCATTGTACACATGGGGTACTTTTTATCCCTGTGTTCACCAAACCCATCTTGAGTGTTTGCTGCTAAAAAGCTCATTTTTTAGTTTCATCTGACCATAGAAGTCAGTCCCATTTGAAGTTCCAGTCGTGTCTGATAACTGAATATGCTGGAGTTTGTTTTTAGATGAGCGAGGAGAATTTTTCTAGAAACCCTCCCGAACAACACGTGGTGATGTAGGTGCTGTTTGACAATTCTTTTAAAGGTTTTCTGACCCTGAGACTCAACTATTTTCTGCAATTCTCCAGCTGTGGTCCTTGGAGAGTCTTTAGCCACTCAAAGTCTCCTTCTCACCGTGCATTAGGACGATATAGACACATGTCCTCTTCCAGGTAGTTTTGTAACATTTTCTGTTGATTGGAAATTCTTAATTATTGCCCTGATGGTGGAAATGGGAATTTTCACTGCTCTAGCTCTTTTCTTAAAGCCACTTCACTAATTTGTGAAGCTCAATTATCTTTTGCTGCACATCAGAAATATATTCTTTGGTTTTTCTCATTGTGATGGATGGTTAAGGGAATTTGGGCTTTGTTTTCCCTCCTATTTATATTTCTGTGAAACAGGAAGCCATGGCTGGATAATTTCATGTTCATAATCACCCTGGAGCGCTCACAATTGTGAATATGAATGGGAATTTACTTCAAAGATATTTTACTCATAAGAATTTCTAGGGGTGCCAATAATTGTGTCCAACGTGTATTTGAGAAAAACATTTATTTCATAATGATATTTCCCTTTATTATCCAACGAAAGGTTCGATTTTTGAGAATTTTTTTAATAAAAGATCAAAAGGATTAACAATGCAGCTTAATTTTCACAGCCGCCTTTGATCATATTTACCAAGGGTGCCGATATTTTTGGCCATGACTGTATGTGTGTGTGTATATATATATATATATATATATATATATATATATATATATACATATACATATATATATATATATATATATATATATATATATATACATATACATATACATATACATATACATATATATATATATATATATATATACATATACATACACACTAGATTGCCAAAAGTATTGGGTCACCCCGTTCTAATGAACAGGTTTGACTACTTTAGTAATTTCCATGAGTACAAATCTTAATGTTTAAGCATGTAATGATATTCAAGGGAATTGTGTGCTTCTTATCTTAAAGCAACAGTTTGGACTTTTCTAACATGATAATGCCTCTGTGTATAGGGCAAGGTTCAAAAAGAAATGATTGATTTAGTCAGTGTGGAAGAACTTGACTGGTCTGCAGAAAGCCTAGTCCAACACCTCTGGTGTGACTTTAAATGCAGATCTTGAGCCAAAAACTCTTTACCAGACACCAATGACTTGTACATACACTATGTGGACAAATGTATTGGGACACCCCCTTCTTTAGAACAGAAAAAGGCACTTCCAAAACTGTGGCAACAAAGATGGAAACATAATTCATGTATTTAAAAAATTGTATTTCCATCTCTGTTGCATTGGAAGTGTCTAAAATTACTGTATCCATATGTACAAGTCATTGGCTCAAGATATGCATTTAAAGTCACACCAGAGGTGTTCAGGACTAGGCTTTCTGCAGACCAGTCAAGTTCTTCCACGCTGACTAAATCAATCATTTCTTTTTGAACCTTGCCCTATACACAATATAGTATATATATATATATATATATATATATATAGTCAATAATATATGTGTGTACTGTTTATATTTATTATTTATATATAAATACACACACATGCATGTACATATTTAAGAAAATATGTTATGTTTATATATTAAATATATTTATATATAATATAAATTATATGAATATAAATATATACTGTATGTGTGTGCTTATATATTTATATATATACAGTGGGTACGGAAAGTATTCAGACCCCCTTAAATTTTTCACTCTTTGTTATATTGCAGCCATTTGCTAAAATCATTTAAGTTCATTTTTTTTCCTCATTGATGTACACACAGCACCCCATATTGACAGAAAAACACAGAATTGTTGACATTTTGCAGATTTATTAAAAAGAAAAACTGAAATATCACATGGTCCTAAGTATTCAGACCCTTTGCTCAGTATTTAGTAGAAGCACCCTTTTGATCTAATACAGCCATGAGTCTTTTTGGGAAAGATGCAAGTTTTTCACACCTGGATTTGGGGATCCTCTGCCATTCCTCCTTGCAGATCCTCTCCAGTTCTGTCAGGTTGGATGGTAAACGTTGGTGGACAGCCATTTTTAGGTCTCTCCAGAGATGCTCAATTGGGTTTAAGTCAGGGCTCTGGCTGGGCCATTCAAGAACAGTCACGGAGTTGTTGTGAAGCCACTCCTTCGTTATTTTAGCTGTGTGCTTAGGGTCATTGTCTTGTTGGAAGGTAAACCTTCGGCCCAGTCTGAGGTCCTGAGCACTCTGGAGAAGGTTTTCGTCCAGGATATCACTGTACTTGGCCGCATTCATCTTTCCCTCGATTGCAACCAGTCGTCCTGTCCCTGCAGCTGAAAAACACCCCCACAGCATGATGCTGCCACCACGCTTCACTGTTGGGACTGTATTGGACAGGTGATGAGCAGTGCCTGGTTTTCTCCACACATACCGCTTAGAATTAAGGCCAAAAAGTTCTATCTTGGTCTCATCAGACCAGAGAATCTTATTCAGGTGTTTTTTAGCAAATTCCATGCAGGCTTTCATGTGTCTTGCACTGAGGAGAGGCTGCAGTGATGGTTGACTTTCTACAACTTTCTCCCATCTCCCGACTGCATCTCTGGAGCTCAGCCACAGTGATCTTTGGGTTCTTCTTTACCTCTCTCACCAAGGCTCTTCTCCCCCGATAGCTCAGTTTGGCCGGATGGCCAGCTCTAGGAAGGGTTCTGGTCGTCCCAAACGTCTTCCATTTAAGGATTATGGAGGCCACTGTGCTCTTAGGAACCTTAAGTGCAGCAGAAATTATTTTGTAACCTTGGCCAGATCTGTGCCTTGCCACAATTCTGTCTCTGAGCTCTTCAGGCAGTTCCTTTGACCTCATGATTCTCATTTGCTCTGACATGCACTGTGAGCTGTAAGGTCTTATATAGACAGGTGTGTGGCTTTCCTAATCAAGTCCAATCAGTATAATCAAACACAGCTGGACTCAAATGAAGGTGTAGAACCATCTCAAGGATGATCAGAAGAAATGGACAGCACCTGAGTTAAATATATGAGTGTCACAGCAAAGGGTCTGAATACTTAGGACCATGTGATATTTCAGTTTTTCTTTTTTAATAAATCTGCAAAAATGTCAACAATTCTGTGTTTTTCTGTCAATATGGGGTGCTGTGTGTACATTGAGGGAAACAAAATGAACTTAAATGATTTTAGCAAATGGCTGCAATATAACAAAGAGTGAAAAATTTAAGGGGGTCTGAATACTTTCCGTATCCACTGTATATATACAGGTGCTGGTCATATAATTAGAATATCATCAAAAAGTTGATTTATTTCACTAATTCCATTCAAAAAGTGAAACTTGTATATTATATTCATTCATTACACACAGACTGATATATTTCAAATGTTTATTTCTTTTAATTTTGATGATTAAAGCTTACAGCTCATGAAAGTCAAAAATCAGTATCTCAAAATATTAGAATATTTACATTTGAGTTTGAATAAATGACCATCCTACAGTATAAATTCTGGGTATCTCTTGTTCTTTGAAACCACAATAATGGAGAAGACTGCTGACTTGGCAATGATCCAGAAGACGAACATTGACACCCTCCACAAAGAGGGTAAGTCACCATCATTACTGAAAGGTGTGGCTGTTTACAGAGTGCTGTATCAAAGCATATTAAATGCAAAGTTGACTGGAAGGAAGAATTTGGGTAGGAAAAGGTGCACAAGCAACAGGGATGACCGCAAGCTTGAGAATACAGTCAAGCAAAGCCGATTCAAACACTTGGGAGATCTTCACAAGGAGAGAACTGAAGCTGGAGTCAGTGCATCCAGAGTCACCACACTCAGACATCTTCAGGAAAAGGGCTACCAAGCCACTTCTGAACCAGAGACAACGTCAGAAGCATCTTAACTGGGCTGTGGAGAAAAAGAACTGGACTGTTGCTCAGTGGTCCAAAGTCCTCTTTTCAGATGAAAGTAAATTTTACATTTCATTTGGAAATCAAGGTCCCAGAGTCTGAAGGAAGAGTGGAGAGGCACAGAATCCATGTTGCTTGAAGTCCAGTGTGAAGTTTCCACAGTCAGTGATGATTTGGGCTGCCATGTCATCTGCTGGTGTTGGTCCACTGTGTTTTCTGATGTCCACAGTCAACGCAGCCATCTACCAGGAAATTTTAGAGCACTTCATGCTTCCTTCTGTTGACAAGCTTTATGGAGATGCTGATTTCATTTTCCAGCAGGACTTGGCACCTGCCCCCACTGCCAAAGGTACCAAAAGCTGGTTCAATGACCATAGTGTTACTGTGCTTGATTGGCCAGCAAACTCGCCTGACCTGACCTTGTCAAGAGGAAGATGAGAGACACCAGACCCAACAATGCAGAAGAGCTGAAGGCCACTATCGGAGCAACCTGGGCTCTCATAACACCTGAGCAGTGCCACAGACTGATCGACTCCATGCCACGCCGCATTGCTGCAGTAATTCAGGCAAAAGGAGCCCCAACTAAGTATTGAGTGCTGTACATGCTCATACTTTTCATTTTCATACTTTTCAGTTGGCCAAGATTTCTAAAAATCCTTTCTTTGTATTGGTCTTAAGTAATATTCTAATATTTTGAGATACTGATTTTTGACTTTCATGAGCTGTAAGCTCTAATCATCAAAATTAAAAGAAATAAACATTTGAAATATATCAGTCTGTGTGTAATGAATGAATATAATATACAAGTTTCATTTTTCGAATGGAATTAGTGAAATAAATCAACTTTTTGATGATATTCTAATTATATGACCAGCACCTGTGTGTATATATATATATATACAGTGAGGAAAATAAGTATTTGAACACCCTGCTATTTTGCAAGTTCTCCCACTTAGAAATCATGGAGGGTCTGAAATTGTCATCGTAGGTGCATGTCCACTGTGAGAGACATAATCTAAAAAAAAATCCAGAAATCACAATGTATGATTTTTAACTATTTATTTGTATGATACAGCTGCAAATAAGTATTTGAACACCTGAGAAAATCAATGTTAATATTTGGTACAGTAGCCTTTGTTTGCAATTACAGAGGTCAAACGTTTCCTGTAGTTTTTCACCAGGTTTGCACACACTGCAGGAGGGATTTTGGCCCACTCCTCCACACAGATCTTCTCTAGATCAGTCTTTGAGCTCCCTCCAAAGATTCTCTATTGGGTTTAGGTCTGAGACTGGCTAGGCCACGCCAGAACCTTGGTATGCTTCTTACAGAGCCACTCCTTGGTTATCCTGGCTGTGTGCTTCGGTCATTGTCATGTTGGAAGACCCAGCCTCGACCCATCTTCAATGCTCTAACTGAGGAAGGAGGTTGTTCCCCAAAATCTCGCAATACATGGCCCCGGTCATCCTCTCCTTAATACAGTGCAGTCGCCCTGTCCCATGTGCAGAAAAACACCCCAAAGCATGATGCTACCACCCCATGCTTCACAGTAGGGATGGTGTTCTTGGGATGGTACTCATCATTCTTCTTCCTCCAAACACGTTTAGTGGAATTATGACCAAAAGTTCTATTTTGGTCTCATCTGACCACATGACTTTCTCCCATGACTCCTCTGGATCATCCAAATGGTCATTGGCAAACTTAAGTCGGGCCTGGACATGTGCTGGTTTAAGCAGGGGAACCTTCCGTGCCATGCATGATTTCAAACCATGACATCTTAGTGCATTACCAACAGTAACCTTGGAAACGGTGGTCCCAGCTCTTTTAGGTCATTGACCAGCTCCTCCCGTGTAGTTCTGGGCTGATTTCTCACCTTTCTTAGGATCATTGAGACCCCACGAGGTGAGATCTTGCATGGAGCCCCAGTCCGAGGGAGATTGACAGTCATGTTTAGCTTCTTCCATTTTCTAATGATTGCTCCAACAGTGGACCTTTTTCACCAAGCTGCTTGGCAATTTCCCGTAGCCCTTTCCAGCCTTGTGGAGGTGTACAATTTTGTCTCTAGTGTCTTTGGACAGCTCTTTGGTCTTGGTCATGTTAGTAGTTGGATTCTTACTGATTGTATGGGGTGGACAGGTGTCTTTATGCAGCTAACGACCTCAAACAGGTGCATCTAATTTAGGATAATAAATGGAGTGGAGGTGGACATTTTAAAGGCAGACTAACAGGTCTTTGAGGGTCAGAATTCTAGCTGATAGACAGGTGTTCAAATACTTATTTGCAGCTGTATCATACAAATAAATAGTTAAAAATCATACATTGTGATTTCGGAATTTTTTTTAGATTATGTCTCTCACAGTGGACATGCACCTACGATAACAATTTCAGACCCTCCATGATTTCTAAGTGGGAGAACTTGCAAAATAGCAGGGTGTTCAAATACTTATTTTCCTCACTGTATATATATATATATATATATATACACACAGTACACACACTTACATTATATAAATAAAAACTTTTATTTTGGATGCGATTAATCATGATTAATCGTTGCCCAGCACTAATATATATATATATACACACACACACACACACACTATTTTTATTATCTGATTTGATTAAAATCTTTAAATAACATTTAATTTAAATCATTTAATAGAGTATTTTATATTTTTGAAAGAAAGAAAAAATCACGCACATAATCTCAATGATAGGCTATATGGAATATTTTCCATTGTATGACAACTACAAGTGTGTGTGTGTGTGTGTATTTTCACCAGATGTCGGTAACAACCCAAGTATTCCATACATACAAAGAAAACAATACAACTAAGTTCAGAAATTAAGTTCTGTGTAATAAAATAATGACCCAAGGAAAAGTATTGAACACGCTTACTGAAATGTATTTAATACTTCGTACAAAAGCCTTTGTTGGTAATGACAGCTTCAAGACGCCTCCTGTATGGAGAAACTAGTCGTATGCATTGCTCAGGTGTGATTTTGGCCCATTCTTCCACCCAAACAGTCTTCAAATCTTGAAGGTTCTGTGGGCCTCTTCTATGAACTCTGATCTTTAGTTTTTTCCATGGATTTTCTATTGGATTCAAGTCAGGTGATTAGCCGGCCATCCTAGAAGCTTTACTTTCTTTCTCTGAAACCAATTGAGTTTTATTGGCTGTGTGTTTGGGATCATTGTCTCGCTGAAATGTCCACCCTCATTTCATCTTCATCATCCTGGTAGATGGCAGCAGATTTTTATCAAGAATGTCTCAGTAGATTTTTCCATTCATCCTTCTTTCAGTTATGAATTTTGCCGGTGCTACACCATAATGTCTTGGGGTGATGTGCAGTGCCATTTGACCTCCAAACATGGTGTGTATTATAGCATCCAAAGAGTAAAATTTTTGTCTCATCTGACCAGACTATATTCTCCCAGTATTTCACAGGCTTGTCTCAATGCAAAGTTTAAACGAGCTTCAACATGCTTTTTCTTCAGCAATAGAGCCTTGCATGGTGAGCGTGCATACAGGCCACGGCAGTTGAGTGCATTACTTTTTGTTTTCTTCTAAACAATTCTACATGCTAATTCCAGGTCTTTCTGAAGCTCTCCACAAGTGATCCTTGGCTCTTGGACAACTCTTCTGATAATTCTTTTCACTCCTCTGTCAGAAATCTTACGAGGTGCACCTGGTCGCGGCCGGTTTATGGTGAAATGATGTTCTTTCCACTTCCAGATTATGGCCATAACAGTGCTCACGCGAACACTCAGAAGTATAGAAATCCTTCTGTAACCAATGCCATTAGTATGTTTTGCAACAATAACATTACGAAGGTCTTGAGAAAGCTCTTTGCTTTTACCCCTCATGAAATGTTTCTTGTGTGGCACGTTGGTCATGGGACACCTTGTTATAGGCCATCAGTTGGGACTGAACCAACTAATATTAATTTCCACTGACAAGGGGCAGGATTGCTTTCTAATTACTGATAGATTTCAGCTGGTGTCTTGGCTTTCCATGCATTTTTGCACCTCCCTTTCTTCATGTGTCATTCCACTTTGTTACACAGAACTTAATTTCTGAACATATTTGTTTTGCTTTCTTTGTATGTATGGATTACTTGGATTGTTACCGACATCTGGTGAAAATGTCATGTTAACAGCACCTTTAGAAATCTATTTACTGAGAAAAATCGTGACGTGTTCAATACTTATTTTACCTGCTGTGTATATACACACACACACACACACTTGTAACATTGACATTTTTTGCAAAATGAAAATATTAATAAAAAATGTAAAGAGTATTTTATATTTGAATTATATTTTACTTGCAATTAAAATATTTAAAAATCACTTAATTTAAATAATTTAATAAAATATTTAATATTTATGGAAAAAAAATCTCACACACACACATATATGAATATATATGAATTTCTTTACAATTGAAAGTGAATTGAAAAATATTAATAAAAATCTCTTGTTTCACCCTCATTTTAATGGATTATAAATGTTTTGTTAAACTTTTGAACTTGTAAAGTTGTCATACAATGGAATATATTCCATATAGCCTGTCATTGAGATTTTGATATCTGAAAAGAGTTTTTTTTATTTTAAAAATATGTATGAATAATCTAATTTTAAATATACAATAGCTAAAATGTATATTAATTGAAAAATAATAATACTTCCAAAAATGTAATTTTTATTAAAATCACTGGACTATAAAAAGCTGGATTTATAGTTACAGTTTTGGAATGTTTTAACACCTGGATAGTTTAGTGATGAATCTACACAGACAAAAATAATAACACATTTGCGTGTGTAGCCTATATGTAGACTGTTTAAAAGACTTTTGCAAGAGTTTTACCATAGGATATTGTGAGTCAGCCTCGTTGTTTTTTGTCTGCTCGTCTACAGCTGTCTGCAGCACATCATTAATCTCACGGCTGCTGTGATTCAGACTAATGGTCAAGCATTCCAGCTGAAATCATACTTACAGGTGCAGACATTGAGATAATTTAATCAGATTCGGTCTGTCAGCGCCGTGTTGTGTAATGCACTGTTAAAATAGGCCCATGCATCAAGGAAACCGAAAATTGCCTTGTCGAGAGTGGAAATCTGTCATTGCGGTTTCAAATTACCCCAAAGCAGCGAGTTCACTAAGCATTTTTGGACACATTTGATGACTGGTGCAATTAAAATGGTTACGCTCAGGTATGCATAAACAAAGCTACCAGGCTACAGTTTTACATTATGCAGGTGGCATAGTTGACAGTATTACTCGCAGGATAAATGGATTAGAAGTTATAAACGCGAAGCATATGATAAATCGATTCTGCTGGCATGAGACCACCATGCTCCGTTCTGCAGCTGTGTACAATGGTCACCTAATATTACCCAGACATTTGCTTTCAACTCTAGCAACACATCTTTAATTGGACACAGCTACAAAAAAATCCATCTATGTTGCACACCTGCTGTGCCATCCTTGGTTTTTATCGCTCACCGTTTTATTTCTGTCCGTAGCACATGGAAAATGGTGGAAAATGTTCTCGACTCGGAATCTGAAAGCAGCCTTTGATGAAAAATGAACTCGATGCTTTATTTCGATCACCGCGCACCAGTCCTAGATTCTCCCATCTGCCCGTTTTTAAGAATAAACTATTAGATGCTCCACTTTACACACCTTTGAGATCCTGTGGCATGTGCCAAACTCTCCATGCGTAGCCTGAAGTAAAAATATAGGATTGTGGCTCAGTGGAGGGACAAGCAAAAATAGACATCTTTGGGAAAAAAGGCCGTTGTGTGTTGTGTTGATGCATGCAAACAACATGATTGGCAGTCTCTCACTGGATGTGCTGGTGAGGGATTATTGTTAGAGGAACCTGACAGCTGGCACTTGGCAGGTCTGCCCCGAACACCATGGATAATTTAGCCGCTCGTTGTCATAATAGTTCATTAGTCGCACTCTTGTGTGAGACGCAGCTCTTCAACAGCTAAGCGAATGAATACTTAAAACTACAAGAGGTTTCAGAGCAGGGTAAGGCACATGAGAGATGAATCTGCCAGACGAAGATGACGTGAATTCAAAATGTACCCCGTTTGCTTTCTTAATACATGTTTCTGCTCTTATTGTGTTTGATTCAGCACTTGCAAGGTCTTCCAGAGAAAAAAAGAAAATTGTGTTTTAATTAAAATTCGATAACCTTTGACATTTATATATACAGTACCATTCAAACATTTATTTGAAGGAAATCAATACCTTTATTCAGCAGGAACATGATGCATTAACTTTTGAACAGGATGAAAATGTCCAAATTTTTCTTATTTTGTTGAAATATCAATTTTTTTTTTTCATTTAGTGCTGCTCTTCGGAAGCAACAGAAGATACTTGCGTGTTTACCGGAAGAGAAAATAAGTTCATTTTACCCTGTTCTTCAAATTCAAAAGTTTTCACCCCCCGGCTCTTAATGCATCGTGTTTCCTTCTGGAGCGTCAGTGAATGTTTGAACCTTTTTTTATAGCTGTGTTTGAGTCCCTCAATTGTCCTCAGTGTGAAAAGATGGATCTCAAAATCATACTGTAACTGCTGGAAAGGGTTCAAATATGCAAAAGATGCTGGGAAACTGAAGAATCTGAAGGACATGGAGGATTTTTCTAAAGAACAGTGCTCAGTTTAACTGTTCAGAACAAACAAGGGACTCATGTCAACCAGATCATCCAGTTAACCACACACAGTATTAAGAACCAAGGGTTCCCAAACTTTTGAAGGGGGTTATTTTAATAATTTCAGCAATTTTTTGTTGTTGTTGTCTTGTAGACTATATGTAAACATCTTTTATGTAAAATATCTTACTCAGGACAGTACTAAATAAAAAAAACATGCATTTTGCATGATCCCTCTTATTTTTTTTCACATGTTCACAGATTCTGCAAGGGGTCAAAAACTTTCGCATGCCACTATATATATATATATCTTGTAGGACTTATAAGTGATCTTTGTGTAGCTAGTCAAACTCATCCTCCTCAAGTATCCTGCAATTTTATGTTTCAACCACAGGTGTGGATAGAATACGTAGAAATGTTGTAATTTTGATTTACTTTTTTAGAATTGCGATTTTACTTCTCGTAATTGTGACTATTTCTCACAATGCGATTCTTTTATTTCTTGCCCACTTTTCACTTGGGAATATATCTTATTACAGAAGTAAAGTGGTTTGCAAATGCTGTTTCGTGCAAAATTGAAATAATCAGTGTTTGTATTATATTGATAATGTTGCCTCGGGTAGCCTACATGTGCATCAGAGAGTCAGGAAGGTGTCTCTTTGAGAACACAAAAGAGGTTTTTGTAATTTTTCCCTGCTTGAGCCATATCTGGCTCACAGCAGTGCAACCCTGACAAATCCTGCACTGCGTTATGATTCGCTCAGCACTTCTTTTTTTTGTTTACCCTACATCTCCCAGATCCTCCGCTAAGTTGTTGTAGTCTCTGATTTTTGAGCCTCTTGAATGCCCTCCTGCGAGCAAATGGCTTCAAGACTTTCTTCAAGTGCTTACCAGTAAGTCTGCAAAGTTGCTGTCGGAGACCTTGAGGGCTTTTTTTGGGAAAATGGTACAAGCTGTTCCTCGTCTTTTTGTTACTGTGGTGAACTCTGTCAAATGAATGAGAAGCATAATTGCATACCGTGTACCTCCAAATCAAACATCACACTAGCAATTAATGGTATTAGAGCGAGCGTGCTCTTGTCAGATTCAATTTCAATGCCTCAGTGGGTTTTTCTGCCCTAATGCGTTGGGTGTACGGAGTTTTGTCATTGCGAATACGGTCCACAGATGGCCGCAGATAGGTGCAATTACTAAATTCATTATTAAATTGGCTGCTTTATGAGTGTTTTCTTCTTTTTGACCTCACTAGTCCCTTGCAATTTGATTCAAAACAAGATGGTTCATGCTTAGAGGCATATAGTTAAGCTTTTGATACTTTTGTTCTCTTTGTGAGTTTAGATCATCCAACATATCCTTGAAACATGCCTTTTTCCTGTGGAGAGACTACTTCTCAATACTTAAACAATGAAGATATCCATATTTTGTTGAATGTTTGAATTATTTCTTCATAAGATGTTACCAGACCAGAAAAAGATGTTTAAATTGCCTGGGTGAACTCTTTGAATGAGCCAAGGTCATTTCTCTTTTCATTCTCTCTCTTCAGGCGATGGCACAGACGGGCTTTGGGCGAAGATACTTCAAAGCTTTTGTTAGTGGCTTCTTTGTAGCCGTCCCTGTGACTGTGACTGTTTTAGACCGTCTTGCCTATGTGGCACGCGTGGAAGGTGCCTCGATGCAGGTGGGATGTCCTTTATACACTTTATCAAACTTGGTAATGTTGTTTTGATTAATCTGGTTTAGTCTAGTTGCTGAAAGTTACTAAAGATGTGCATTGTTCTCCAAACAACAAGTCAGAGCTGTGGTGCAGTGGTTCGCGCACATTTTAGGCACGTTAAGCCATGGTGCTCATATGGGAGATGCAGGTTTGAGGCCAACTTTTTTTTTTTTTTTTTTTTTAATCGCTTTACCTGAAAAATGTTATAAAAATGTTAGAAAAATGCAAAGAAAATTTGAGAATCGATTCATTGAGACAGACAGCTTGAACTAAATCACAGAAATGAATCAAACTTACCATTTTTTCCCATGTAAAAGTATTGTGAAACTACACTCCAATAAAAGTCTGTAAAAATAGGGCACAGTGTACTGTATAAATTTGAAGGAATTTTCCATATTTATGTTTTACAGGTGTTTTACCTGTATTTTGAACTTTACACTGCATTGCGTTGTGTTAGCGGAAATGTCCATAAATGTCCGCTGCTAGTGCTTTTACTGTTATTTTACAGATTTATTTCATACAGTGTAGTTTAGTGGCAGTTAAGTAAACTTAATAGCCAATAAAAAGCACCTTAAAATTACCATATTCACAATGTTACTTGATTTTTGTATTACCATCAAAATAATTGCAAATGCATTGTAATTATTCAATATATTTCCCAGCCTTATAAAATAGAAGACATTTTTACCTTAACAAGCTGTTCTATTTAAACATTAATAACCTTTTACTTATGTTAGGACTTTGCATTATGGCTTAATCAAGCCAAATTTGCTAAACATTGCACTAATAGCACTAAGACCATGATGAAAGACACCTCTAATAATGAGAGAAAACTGACTGAATACACCATGCTCATTTCCTCGCCAAACAGAAGTAATGGTTCATTATGTACCTAATGAACACTAACTAACCAAAACGGTGTTGTTGTTTTCCTTTTTGAGTCCAGTTTTCTGTCTTGGCTTATAGTGTTATATATTTGCTAATGGCTTTTCCCGGTTCATCTACGGCCTTTGAATCCAAATAAGTCACTCCATGGACAATGCTGAAAGCTGACGCCACTGCAGAATGAGAAAATGTGTCTGAATAAAAAAGATAGAGCGCCCAGCTGTGACAGATAAATTCTCTAGGCGGGAACGCTCGTCGGGATATTTATTTTAGAAGGACAGATAAGAGATATTTCTGTCAATTATCCCAGCAAGCGTGAAATGGCTCATCGAGATCTCCCTTAATGATTCATTGGAGGCCCGTGTATCAAGTCAGTTGACGACTTGCATGCTTGAGAAGGTTCGTCACACACAAGTTGTTTGATATCCCACCACAAAAGAGTTAAGAGGAAAACAAATAGTCTAAAAAAAAATTCTGTTTTGAAGTTAACTTGTAGACATTATTTTTACCCTTAGGATATCGTCAGTCGAAAGGCTGAATGAAGAACAGAGGCTCTTTTCCAGAACAAAATTAAAGCAAAGTTGCTGAGTTTATTCTTAGAGTTGGCTTAGTAGTTTGGGAAGTTTGTGTGGTATGGAGGATTAAAGCAATAAATCACAGACCAAAAAGAAAAATTGATAAAACCTAAAAGTCTTCTCTAACTTTTCCAGAGTCTAGAATTTATGAAGCATGTTGACTCATGTGGTTTGAATCTTTCCCAGCCGTCTTTAAACCCAGATGGAGAGTCGTCACCTGATGTTGTGCTGCTCAACCGCTGGAGTGTGAGGAACTACCAAGTACACCGAGGGGACATTGTGTCAGTTCTGTGAGTAGCCGCTTTTAAGTCGTATTTTGTGCTACGTGACGTTTTGCTGTGGGCGGAGCCACAACACTGTAGAAACTGTAGAAACCAAGTAATTGAAAAAATGTTCTATTGCTTGTCATGGCAGGTTAGAGCAAATACTTTTTTGCATTTTATTGTATTGTGTGTAGTTGTGGTATGGTGTAAAGTAGGGATGCTATACAGTTAGGGATGCACAATATATCGGTTAACTGGCAATATTAGAGATTTTTTTAATTTATTGGTATCAAATGATGTGGCCATCATCTAATATCACTTAAAGTCTTTAAATCTAGACATCTTTAAAAACACTAATAATTTAATAGCATTGGTAAATGTAATCTTTAGCAAGTCTCAAAATAAATATCCATTTATCATATGTGATCCTGGACGACAAAACCAGTCTTAAGTGTACATTTTTGAAATATGAGATTTATAAAGCTGAATAAATAAGCTTTCCATTGATGTATGGGTTGTTATGATAGGACAATATTTGGCTGAGATACAACTATTTGAAAATCTGGAATCTGAGGGTGCAAAAAAATCTAAATATTGAGAAAATCACCTTTAAAGTTGTCCAAATGAAGTTCTTAAAAATGCATATTACTAATCAAAAATTAAGTTTTGATACATTTACGGTAAGAAATTTACAAAATATCTTCATGGAACATGATCTTTACTTAATATCCTAATGATTTTTGGCATTAAAAAAAATGGATAATTTTGACCCATACAATGTATTTTTGGCTATTGCTACAAATATACCCCAGCGACTTAAGACTGGTTTTGTGGTCCAGGGTCACATATTGTACATTATCACGTTGTGATGCCAAAAGTCACTTGTAGCATTTAAAATGACTGATTTTAGTTTAAATTTATTATATAAAATAGCTTATATTTTTAATGTAGGTCATTTAACGGTTATTGGCCATGACAATAATTATTATGGGCTAATCAAAATCGGCTTGAATTTTTAATGTTGGTGCATGTTTAAGTACATGTGGATTATTGATTAATTAGGGATTTTGTCATTTAACTTGAATCTTTAAAATATTTCGATTTTTACATGTAATTGTAATTTAATTTTCAGTCTTGCTAATAATTTAATAACGCTGTTAAATTTAATGTTTACCAAATCTCTAAATTAATTTATCTATTGATCATATTGCACATTATAATATTGTATATTTTACTGTGTTATTAATAATTTAATAAAAATGTTGACTGTAATCTTCAGTCTTCTCAAAATAAAAATCTGTTTAACATACTTTCAGTTATAACGTTGTGATGCCTAAATTGACTTGACATACAGGTGCTGGTCATATAATTAGAATATCATCAAAAAGTTGATTTATTTCACTAATTCCATTCAAAAAGTGAAACTTGTATATTATATTCATTCATTACACACAGACTGATATATTTCAAATGTTTATTTCTTTTAATTTTGATGATTAGAGCTTACAGCTCATGAAAGTCAAAAATCAGTATCTCAAAATATTAGAATATTTACATTTGAGTTTGAATAAATGACCATCCCTACAGTATAAATTCTGGGTATCTCTTGTTCTTTGAAACCACAATAATGGAGAAGACTGCTGACTTGGCAATGATCCAGAAGACGAACATTGACACCCTCCACAAAGAGGGTAAGTCACCATCATTACTGAAAGGTGTGGCTGTTTACAGAGTGCTGTATCAAAGCATATTAAATACAAATTTGACTGGAAGGAAGAATTTGGGTAGGAAAAGGTGCACAAGCAACAGGGATGACCGCAAGCTTGAGAATACAGTCAAGCAAAGCCGATTCAAACACTTGTGAGAGCTTCACAAGGAAAGAACTGAAGCTGGAGTCAGTGCATCAAGAGTCACCACGCTCAGACGTCTTCAGGAAAAGGGCTACCAAGCCACTTCTGAACCAGAGACAACGTCAGAAGCATCTTAACTGGGCTGTGGAGAAAAAGAACTGGACTGTTGCTCAGTGGTCCAAAGTCCTCTTTTCAGATGAAAGTAAATTTTACATTTCATTTGGAAATCAAGGTCCCAGAGTCTGAAGGAAGAGAGGAGAGGCACAGAATCCATGTTGCTTGAAGTCCAGTGTGAAGTTTCCACAGTCAGTGATGATTTGGGCTGCCATGTCATCTGCTGGTGTTGGTCCACTGTGTTTTCTGATGTCCACAGTCAACGCAGCCATCTACCAGAAAATGTGCCATCTACCATGCTTCCTTCTGTTGACAAGCTTTATGGAGATGCTGATTTCATTTTCCAGCAGGACTTGGCACCTGCCCACTCTTGCTACTCTTGCTACAAACTTTGTTCAACAGAATCGTTCATCTGATGTCACCATCTTCACCATAAATGCTAAATACAATGTATATAACTTCCTCAGTTTGTATACTATTACATTGGAACCTAGATTTAACATTTTATAAATTTGTAATCCAACACCACACTGCCAAAGGTACCAAAAGCTGGTTCAATGACCATAGTGTTACTGTGCTTGATTGGCCAGCAAACTCGCCTGACCTGAACCCCACAGAGAATCTATGGGGTATTGTCAAGAGGAAGATGAGAGACACCAGACCCAACAATGCAGAAGAGCTGAAGGCCACTATCAGAGCAACCTGGGCTCTCATAACACCTGAGCAGTGCCACAGACTGATCGACTCCATGCCACGCCGCATTGCTGCAGTAATTCAGGCAAAAGGAGCCCCAACTAAGTATTGAGTGTTGTACATGCTCATACTTTTCATTTTCATACTTTTCAGTTGGCCAAGATTTCTAAAAATCCTTTCTTTGTATTGGTCTTAAGTAATATTCTAATATTTTGAGATACTGATTTTTGACTTTCATGAGCTGTAAGCTCTAATCATCAAAATTAAAAGCAATAAACATTTGAAATATATCAGTCTGTGTGTAATGAATGAATATAATATACAAGTTTCACTTTTTGAATGGAATTAGTGAAATAAATCAACTTTTTGATGATATTCTAATTATATGACCAGCACCTGTATAACATTACTGATTTACTGATTTTTCTATTTTAAAAAATTATTGTAGGCCACTTATCGGCTGTAACATCAAAATAATTATTGACTTATTGTGTTGACTTGAAATTGATGCAGTTCTAGCATAAATCTTAATTTTTGCAACTCAGTTCTGGCAAAATCCTTCAAAATGGTCTAACAATGTCTGAAAAGTCAGTCTATTAGTTGAAATTTGACAGATATGATGTTTTTGTGACCCAACATTATGTTGATGTCAAATGGTTGAGTCTGCAGACCTCTGCTGTTTCACGGGTGTCATACTGAGTCCTCACATTCATTCAGGTTTTCAAATCCTTGGTGAAAAATAGCACATTCATTCAGAAAATTGCCACTAAGATGTTCTCCACCCAGATAAAGACATCTGTAGCGCTCAAAATTGCTAATTGGACCATTTTGGTCCCTCTCTAATCTGCCACAGATCTCCTTGACCTTAAACCCAGCTGCTCTGAGCACACTAACTCAAGGGGAATCCTCCTCGGGATAATAAGCCCACTCTGTTTTAAGGGTTACTGTCATCGCGAGTAATTGGTATGGACGCAATCGTCTGATATACATTAATGTGGTGCTCAACACCAAAAGCCTTTTGACACAGGCCCTGCGGAGGCTATCTTCAAAACTCTAGTTAGGTAACTTCTCTTCACTTTTATGTATGGTCTGTATTTTGAAGCACAAGGGGGAAAGAAAGCATTTCTTTCGTCCAACTTCTCGATCAAACACTCACCCTGCTGTGTTCTTTAGCTTTGTATGTTTGATAAACCAGTAGATGGGCTCAGCGCCATTAGCTGTTCAAATGAGGTTTTGATACTGTGAAACTGAGGGACTTGTGTATGATTATAATGCCGCCAAAGGATGTTTATCACATTTAAAACATTACACTGTTGGGCTGTATCCTGATCAGAGAGTTTAACATGAATTAATGTAGAAATCTTCAAACAATTCATTATCAGTTACTAAATTATTCAATTTTAA
This sequence comes from Onychostoma macrolepis, assembly GCF_012432095.1. Lineage (NCBI taxonomy): Eukaryota > Metazoa > Chordata > Actinopteri > Cypriniformes > Cyprinidae > Onychostoma > Onychostoma macrolepis. The sequence continues at coordinate 14,152,272 of NC_081179.1, read as the reverse complement.
GCATCTTACCTTTTCTGTCATTTTTGTGCCACTAGCAGTGCTGAATGAAGCAAAAATAATGACTGTTCTCAAGAAGGTTTTCAGAGCACTGCCTCTGTCTGTCATTGGTCAAACAAACACATGACTCCGCCCCCAAACTCACATCATTGGCTGAGCCACTGTTGCTATGCCAGGCTGGGCAGAATTCTCAAACAAACAGAGTAGTGTTTTCAAAACACCACAAAGTTTTAGTGTCTTATTTATAGTTTTTAAACTGGAATATTATTAATGTTTTTTTTCTGTACATAAAAGTACACATTTCAGCTTTAAATTGATATACTGTTTATTAAGTTATGTAAATCCTTGTATTGGGAACAATGTTAAGAGTGTGGTAAGGCAGATTCACTCTATCATTACCCAAAGATGGCACTCTTCCCCTGCTGGGAATTCACTGCGCTGGGAACATGATGTTCATCCTTGGCTTAACTATTCTGAGGGAAAAAGCTAGCAATGCATGCTAACACTCCTGACTTGGATTGTTTAAGGCTTATTTAGACTTTTATACAGTTTTTATACACTTTGTAATGTGATGTATTGACAAGGGAAATGCTAATATTTTGGATGAGCTAGCAAATTGAGCTTGTATCCTTATTATTATTATTATTATTATTATTATTATTATTATTATTATTATTTTAATCTGGTTATGTCTTTTTTATATCAGCATAATATTTTATATGAATAGTTCAACCAAATATTCTGTCATTATTCACTCACCCCCAATAAATTTAATAAGCTATTTTATTTTATTTATATTTTTATAGTGACCTTGCGTGTCAAGCTCAAAAAACAAACAAACATAAAAGTAGTTTATCACATATCTATATTTCATGTGAAGTCATGTCATGAGGTTCTTATAAAGTTAAACAAGTAGAATTAGGTCATTATTCAATTAAAATGTTGAATTCTTTAAAAACCAGTGTGGTTTCAGCATTCAGAAGTAATTTTTTGACTTCTTTTATGATATTTCTGTGGTGCTTTTTTTGTCTTTTTGTTGTTCTGTAGAAAAAAGCTGCATAAATACTGTAAAAAGTCATTTTTTGTGTTTTGAACTACCTGATGGTGAGTAAATACTGACAGAGTGTTTATTTTTGAGTGAGCTATTTCTTTTTACGTTTTTATATTTCTTAACCATATGTTTAAACATATTTAGATCACATGACCATGTAAATTGGCACAAAACAGTCTAAATCAAATCAGACATTTCTGAGTGCAGTTCAATCTAAATGTATATATGCAGTTGCAAGAGTTTTGTTTTCCTCTGGCTGTTTGGATCAAAAGCAGATATAATTGGGACTCATTTCAAACGTTGTCTTAGGAGATCTCTGAGCCCACAGAGTAATATCTTATTTAGAGAACATTCCTCATCTTCAGACAGCAGTCGATGGGGAAGAGGTTCTGTCAGGGTGTTTTATGCACACAGAAAACATTTTGTCATGCTTTCAATGTAAACAGGGACAAACTTGACGATTTTATGAATTGGCATTTGTACTTCCTTAGAGCAGTCTGAAAACTAGTTCTTTCACAGCATTATTTGGTCAAAAAGTCAGGTCTGTGTATCTGTGACTAAGAGAAAACGGTGGCACAAAATGTAGAGTGCCAAAACATTTTGTCCTTTTGAAATTTCCAAACATTTTACCAATAACCACAGGTTGCAAAGGAAATGTAGGAAATACAAATAGTTGTTCTGACTAGAAGCATTGATAGAGGACAAAAAGAGCAGATAAATGTCCATTGATTCACAGCATGTCTGTCAATTTTCTCATTCTTTTCCGAGCCACTTTGAAGTGTGCTGGGCAGAAAATGGGATCTCGTTGGGGCTGGATTGGGTTGAGAGTAATTAGCCATCTACATGGAAACCAGTTCAGCTCACGCGTCCTCAGAGAGGTTTCGTGGAACCCGACCCGCATTCGGGAAATTTTGCATTCAGCTCAGGGTTTGAGGTGAACCGAGGCTTCTGTGTTTTTAGTAGCAGCATGCTTCTGCTTTCATAGACAACCTGCTCGGTTGTTAATGTGGTGGCCAGAAAGACATGATGGTGGCTCAGTGTAGGTGGGTCTCTTTTGTCTAGAAACTGGTTGTGTTTTTTTTGTGGGGGGGGGTTTAGGTTCTAAAAAAATGCATGTGAAAAACATCTGAAAACTGATATCCAAATATCTGCCACATACTAAATCTGACCAGTGTTGCATTTATCCTTGCGTAATTACTAGTGCTGTCAAACGATTAATCGCGATTAATCACATCCAAAATAAAAGTTTTGATTTACATAATATATGAGTGTGTTCTGTGTATATTTATTATGTATATATAAATACACACACATACAGTATATATTTTGAAAATATTTACGTCTATATTTATATTCATATAATTTATATCAGAAATAAATATATTTAATATATGAAAATAACATATTTTTCTAAAATATATACATGCATGTGTGTGTATTTATATATACATAATAAATATACACAGTACACATAAATATATTATGTAAACAAAAACTTTTATTTTGGATGCGATTAATTGTTTGACAGCACTAGACTAATTACATCATTGCTCTGTGCAGTTTTAAAAATACGATACAAATAATTGTATTAATTAATTGTATTATTATTATTGATAACCATTAGCTTGATAAAATACCAATGATAAAATATTTAATTAACACAGAAAAGTTATCATGGGTACTAATAATATATACACTGTATGCAGAATTATTAGGCAATTTGATATTCTGGTCATATTTTTTTTTTTCAAGAACATTTTACCAATTCCAGACCACATCAATCTTAATAACTACTATTGATTTTGTATTTAATCATTTCTAAGTGATATATAATGGTCCATGAAGGCTGAAAGTCAAAAACTCCTTATTTCAGGTGTGCAGAATTATTAAGCAGGTTTTCTTTTACAGATAAAATGAGTGATTCTTGAAGGACCAGCACCATATCCTCTTGTCCCACTGTTTGAAGAATTTTTTTTCCGGAATCTGGCAGTAAGTTTTAGGAGCTCATTTTAGTCAATCCTGCAAGACAGACTTTTCAGGATAGGAGATGGAATAAAAATGAGCTCCTAAAACTTACTGCCAGATTCCGGAAGATAAATTCTTCAAACAGTGGGACAAGAGGATGTGATGCTGGTCCTTCAAGAATCACTCTCAACTTATCTGTCCATAAAGCCTATACAAAATCAGTCTTCATGTATTTCACAAAACTTCTGCATGTTATTCTTATTAAGTGAGGGTTATTTATTTTAGCATTTTTTACCCAAGCAAGGTCTCTGAGAACCTGACACATTGCACTTCTGGAGACTCCAGGAAGGTTGCAGTTCTGGAAAATGATGGTGCTGGAGACTAAATGGTTCATGACCTTAATTCTTAATTCTTTTGTGATTAACGTGTCTTTTCTTCTCCACCTGTTTTTTTCTGACCGTGCTGATCCAATGAGCATTTTGCTGCCCGATGGTCATGCCTTAACTTTGCAAATTCTATTATTGTATTAGTATTGCATCCTTCTCATGGGCATTTAATATATATTTTTTTTACTTTTAGTCTGAGTTCAATCTCTTTTTTGGCTCATTTTATCTGTAAAAGAAAACCTGCCTAATAATTCTGCACACCTGAAATAAGAAGTTTTTGACTTTCAGCCTTCATAGACAATTATATAGAAATGATTAAATACAAAATCAATAGTAGTTATTAAGATTGATGTGGTTTGGAATTGGTAAAATGTTCTTGGAAAAAAATATGACCAGAATATCAACTTGCCTAATAATTCTGCACACAGTGTAATATATCATGTTTTATAGTAATAATAATATTATTAATTATATTATTATTAACAATAACAAGAAGAAGAAGAAGAAGAAGAAGAAGAAGAAAAACTGGAACAATTGTACAAGTGTTGAAATTATCTTTGTGTAAATACGTTTATGCTACCTCTTTGGTAATTGAATATTAATAACAGTAATAAATAATAATAATAATTAATTTTATGATTATTATTATTGTTAATAAAAACTGGAAACATTTGACAAGTGTTGAAATTATCTTTGTATAAATACGTTTATGCTACCTCTTTGGCAATTTAATGATAGTGATGATGATGATAATAATAATAACTTTTCTTCTTCTTTTCTTATTATTATAGGGAGAGTAATTAAAAATGTATGATATTATTATTATTTATTAATGCTGTTACTATTCATATATTAATGGTAAAATAATAATAGTAACAACCTATTATAGCAATTTAAACTTTTAAATCAATAAACTTGCATGTGTTAATGAAACCTTATGTTTTGATGATAATTGTAGTATTAATAATAATAATAATAATAATAATAATTTTAAATATACAGAAAAATGTAAAATATTTGCTTTCGCTTTTGTCCAGTTTAACCAGAAGAAAATCAAGATTATTACCATATTTCCCCCCCCCCCCAGATGATACCTGTTTTCCTGAACAGAAATGTGATTTATGGAGCTATAGGATATAATACATAGATAACATCATTTTGTCCTGCTTTACATCCTGGATAGCCACTTCACAAGCCTGCAGTATTGTACTCAGCATGAGGTTTAATAGCATTCTTGTGCGGTGTGTATTGCCAGCTCAGAGAAGCTTGATTTTTGTGGCATAAAGATTGGTATCGTTTATAGTTTTTTTGATGCCTTAACTCATCATTGCTTCACCAGAGACATTATCTGTGAGGCTATTTGTGCCAGTAAATCAGGCTTCAGATGATAACTGTCACATCAGAGTGGTTAGAAATGACCGTTTCAAGGAAATTTAAACAGTTTGAATTCCTTTAAATAACGTGAAACTACTTTCCTATGCAGTGAGATCTTATAAATATTTAGAATGTTGATCATCGTTATTGTAATTTTTTCTCCTTTTAGTCTGAACCGCAAGATGAACCTTCCCCTTTTGGCCAGAAAATGAAATTATCAGTGGAGGAATCGCTCACAGATGTTTAATTTGCAGAAGCTGGAGGCAAGCGCTCTCTATTCATCCAGGGAACTCTGAAACTCATTTTCTCCACCGAACAGCCTCACCAATTAAATCTGAGGTCAACCGTCCATCATCCTTAGCAGGAAAAGCTTTGGCTGCACTTGTAAAAGATGACTTATTCCATTTGTTAGTTTTGCGTGTAGGATTTGATGGTTCTCTTTGTCTGTTGAATCTACAATGCATGCAGAGAATATGAAAAAATACAAATCAAGGAATGTCTGCTTGTAACCAACAGTACAGCAACTCAACCTCCAGCGATTTAGAAGCAAAATTATGGTCTTCCAAGTTCACTTCACTTGAAGCATTTGTGTCCATGTACGTGCCTAGCACTTTCTGAACCTGAATCTCTGTCATTGTAGAAAGAAACAGCTTTTATCTCTTGTGTCTTTATTGCATGACACTGTATTTAAAACATTTCATTTGATTTAGTTTAGTTTAGTTTAATTTTATAATTCCTTGACATGTTCAGGACATAATCAAGCTGGAAGATCTGGATGTAGCAGATGGAAAATTTGTCTTACAGATGTCAAGGGGTATAGAAAATGTTTAATATATATATATTCTTAATACATATTAAAGTATTATAAGTATTATATACTGTAGAATTTGGATATCAGTCATTAATTAATTTTATATATATATATATATATATATATATATATATATATATATATATATATATATATATATATATATATATATATATATATATTATCTAATATAATAAATAAATTAGAAATGATTTCTATTCTATTTAGTATATTTTCTTGTTATTATTTTACTTTCATATGTATTATTATTATTATTACTACTGCTTTATTTACTTATTCTTATATTACATTTTTAATCATTAAGATTAAAATGTAATTGAATGTAATTTTGAGTAATAAATTTAAATTAGTTATATATTGTTAGTTATATAGTGATTTTAATTTTTTAATGAGTAATAAAAAATTATCAGTTATATATTGATTGCAGAATTTTTTTTTTTATTTAGTATTTTTCTTTATTTTGATAATTAAGTTTTCCGTAATATATATTTTTATATCTGGATTTTAATAAATAGTTTAGATTAAACTGGTAATGTCACAAACCGCACCTCTGTGGCTCTCTCCGATCGCCACCGGAGGGCACCCTCACCAGAGTACTAATACCATTATGGACCACATTACCCACATGCCCCGTGCCTTGGCCTGATTACCTACCCCAGGTGTTTGTCATTTCCATTCCCTATTTAAGCTGTGCTCTTCTCATCAACCATTGCGAAGTATTGTTAGCCCCGGCCACAATTTCTGAGCGTTTCTTCTGACTCTTTGATTCCCCGTGTATTGACCTAGGACTGTTTACTTTTCTCTGGTTGCCTGCCTGTTGCCTTTGGACCTTTGAGCTTGCTTCTCCGTCTTTGATTCTCTGCTGCCTGCCCAGACCATAGCCTGGTATCTGTTACTGATTTTGGATTGTGTTTTGTGATTCTCTACGCTGTTGTTTTGACCCTGCCCATCTTGCACCATTAAAGTTTTATCGCAAATGGATCCAGACGTTTCTGACCCTTCATCACAGAATACTTTGCCACAACAGGATCCAGCGACTCTATACCATCTGGTCACCGAAGTTTCCTCTCAAGCTTCCATGCTAGCTGCCCACCAACAACAACTCCTCAAGCTCACCTCACTCACAGAGGAGTTGGTAAGAAGCATGCGAGCACTCACACCACCTTCTGCTACATCAGCCCCTCCAGCCGCAGCATCTGCTCACCCAGATTGTAGTCTAAATCTGTCCAACATTAACCCACGTCTCAGCCTTCCTGAAAAATTTGACGGAACCACCACCAAGTGTAAAGGATTTTTGCTTCAGTGTTCTCTGTTTATGAATCAACAACCCCATCTGTACTCCACAGACGACAGCAAGGTCTCATTTCTATGTTCACTACTGACTGGTAAGGCGTTGGACTGGGCTACCGCCATATGGGAAGGAAGGCGCATGACCTTTCCCTCATACGCAAACTTCCTCCGCCAATTTCGAGACGTGTTTGAGCATTCCGTGGGAGGGAAAGAGCCTGGTGAGCATCTACTCAGTCTACGTCAGGGTAAAGACACCGCCGCTGAGTACACATTAACTTTCCGCACGCTGGCAGCACAGACAGGCTGGGAGGAGGATCCGCTAATAATCTACCGAAAGGGACTCACTGCTGATCTACAATCGGAGCTGGCATGTCGTGATGAGGGCAAGACTCTGGAGCAGTTCATGGAGACTGCCATTCGCATAGACAATTTGATGCGAGCCCGACGAGGTGCTTATTCCACTCGCCCCAGCGTGTCACCCTCTTTCAGCTCTGACCCCGAACCCATGCAGATCGGCTTAACTCACCTTCACCCTGAAGAGAGAGAGAGAAGAATCCGGAACCATCTTTGCTTGTACTGTGGACAACCTGGACACCTCCGCGCTTCCTGTCCCACCAGACCAGTTCGCCAAAATCCTGCTTCGGTGAGTTCTATACCTTCTGGGGAATCTTTGAAAATAACTGTTTGTTTAAAGATTAAGGAGAGATGGGTTGAGACCGAAGCCATTATTGATTCAGGTGCAGCGGGTAACTTCATAGATGAATCGTTTGCTAAACTGCATGATCTTCCTCTCCTTACATGTGAACCTCGGGTGGCAGTGGCAGCATTAGATGGACGTCCTTTAGGACCTGGGAACGTAACTCTCATCACCCAGGATTTAACCCTGCAAACCAGCACTCTACATTCTGAAACCATCCGACTGTTCGTCATTGAGTCCCCCCATCATCCCATAATTCTCGGGCTCCCTTGGCTGGAGAAGCACAACCCCACTATCTCCTGGACAGACCGACAAATAACGCAATGGTCTCCCAACTGTCAACAACAGTGTCTGAAACCCCTCGCCAAGACCTCTCCATTGGCTACCCAGCCCGTTGAACCCAACCAATCGGGCTTGCCTGTTGAATACCAAGACTTAGTCATCGCCTTCAGTGAGAAGAACGCCACACAGTTGCCTCCTCATCGAGCCCATGACTGTGCCATAGATCTGGTTCCGGGAGCCATGCCCACCAGGGGTCGAATATTTCCCTTATCTCAACCCGAATCCGAAGCCATGAATGCCTACATTAAGGAGGAACTATCCAAGGGATTCATTCGACCCTCTACCTCACCAGCCTCTGCGGGTTTCTTCTTCGTCAAAAAGAAGGATGGGGGGCTCCGTCCGTGTATCGACTACCGAAGCCTTAATGATATCACCATAAAATACCGTTATCCTCTTCCCCTGGTTCCAGCAGCACTTGAACAGCTGCGCAAAGCTAAATATTTCACCAAATTGGATCTCCGCAATGCCTATAATCTGATCCGAATCAGAGAGGGGGATGAATGGAAGACGGCCTTCTCCACTACCACTGGGCACTATGAATATCTCGTCATGCCGTTCGGGCTTGCCAACAGTCCTTCAGTGTTCCAGGCGTTCATAAATGAGGTATTCCGGGACATGTTGCATCAATTTCTCATTGTCTACATTGACGACATCCTGATTTACTCGGAGTCTTACGATTCCCATGTCCAACAGGTCAGAGCTGTTCTTCAACGCCTTATTGAACACCAGCTATATGCCAAACTGCAGAAATGTGAGTTTCATCAAACTCGGGTGGCCTTCCTGGGCTACATCATCAGTTCTGAGGGGGTAACCATGGACGATCGTAAGGTTCAGTCTGTCGTCAATTGGCCACAACCCACTACAGTGAAGGAACTACAACGCTTTCTGGGGTTTGCCAATTTCTATCGACGGTTTATTAGAAATTTCAGTATCACTGCCGCTCCCCTCACATCTCTTGTCAAGAAGACCACCAAACACTTACAGTGGACCCCAGAGAGTGTCAGAGCTTTCCAACTCCTCAAGGAAAAATTCACCACTGCACCCATTCTCCACCACCCTGACCCAGAGAAGGAATTCATCGTAGAGGTTGACGCTTCCAACACAGGGGTAGGCGCTGTACTATCGCAACGCCAAGGTAACCCAGCCAAACTATTTCCCTGCGCCTACTTCTCGAAAACTGAATGCAGCAGAGCAGAACTACGATGTCGGGGACAGAGAGCTCTTAGCCATGAAGGCCGCTCTCGAGGAATGGCAACACTGGTTGGAGGGGGCGAAATTACCATTTGTAGTGCTCACCGATCATCGCAACCTGGAGTACATCCAGACGGCTAAACGTTTAAACTCAAGGCAGGCTCGATGGTCACTGTTCTTTGCTCGCTTCGATTTCAAAGTCACCTACCGGCCAGGCTCCAAGAATGGCAAGGCAGACGCCTTATCCAGACAATTTGATCAATCCCAAGGGAACCCCAGCCACGACCCCATACTCCCTTCCACTCTGATCATAGCTCCTGTACAATGGGACATTATGACTGAGATTATGGAGGCTCAGAATACCGAACCCACTCCACCAACCTGCCCAGCCGATCGCACATATGTACCCCAGCACCTACGTGACCGTGTGCTACATTGGATCCATGACACTCCTAGTTCTGGCCACCCCGGGATCACAGCGACCACTCACCTCACTACCAATTGTTTCTGGTGGCCCACACTACAAGCTGATGTCATCCATTTCATTCAACAATGCCCCACCTGTAACATCTCTAAATCTTCCCATCAACGACCAGCCGGTCTGTTGCAGCCACTGCCCATACCTCAACGCCCCTGGTCACACATTGCCATAGACTTTGTCACAGATCTACCCGCTTCCCGTAATTTCACGACTATTCTGACCGTGATTGATCGATTCTCTAAAGCATGCCGGTTCGTACCTCTACCCAAGCTCCCCACAGCATGGCAGACCGCAGAAGTCTTAATGGAACAAGTCTTCCGGTTCTATGGTTTACCTGAAGACATCGTGTCAGATCGGGGTCCACAATTCACCTCTCGGGTATGGCAGGCCTTTTGTAACAATCTTAACATCAACGTCAGTCTGACTTCAGGATACCACCCCCAATCTAATGGACAGGCAGAACGTCTGAATCAGGAGCTCACTCGCTTCCTCCGCTCATACTGTCACCAGAATCAGCAGGACTGGAGCCAGTTTCTCATCTGGGCCGAATATGCACAAAATTCCCTGCGAAAACCCTCGACTGGTCTCACACCCTTCCAATGTGTCCTGGGATATCAACCACCCATGTTTCCGTGGTCCGGTGAACCCTCGGAGTTGCCTGCAGTCAACACTTGGCTTCAGAGAAGTGAAGAGGTATGGAACGCCGCTCACGTGCACCTACAACGGGCGGTACGAAGAAACCGAGCACAAGCTGATCGTCACAGGAGAGGGGCCCCCGAGTATAGACCTGGGCAATGGGTCTGGCTGTCATCCCGAGATCTTCGCTTGCGGCTTCCCAGTAAAAAGCTGAGTCCAAGGTACGTGAGTCCATTCAAGATACTCCGACAAATAACCCTGTTTCTTACCGTTTGGCTTTACCCACTAACTGTCGCATCTCTCCCACATTTCATGTGTCCCTGCTCAAGCCCGCCGGTGGTCCGAGAGGAGAGAGGGACCAGGACGAGGCTGCGGAGAGCAACACCCCTCCCTTGATCATCGACGGCGAGGTGGCCTACCGAGTACGAGAGATACTCTATTCACGATGCCGAGGCAGGGAGCTGCAATACTTAATTGACTGGGAGGGATACAGTCCTGAGGAAAGATCCTGGGTCAGTTCACAGGATATCTTGGACCCCACGCTCATCTCTGACTTCCATCGGGATCATCCGGAAAGACCAGCTCCCAGGCCCCGTGGCAGACCTCGGCGTCAAGATGGACCTCGCTTCAGGAGCCGTTTGCAGGAGGGGGGCTCTGTCACAAACCGCACCTCTGTGGCTCTCTCCGATCGGCACCGGAGGGCACCCTCACCAGAGTACTAATACCATTATGGACCACATTACCCACATGCCCCGTGCCTTGGCCTGATTACCTACCCCAGGTGTTTGTCATTTCCATTCCCTATTTAAGCTGTGCTCTTCTCATCAACCATTGCAAAGTATTGTTAGCCCCGGCCACAATTTCTGAGCGTTTCTTCTGACTCTTTGATTCCCCGTGTATTGACCTAGGACTGTTTACTTTTCTCTGGTTGCCTGCCTGTTGCCTTTGGACCTTTTGAGCTTGCTTCTCCGTCTTTGATTCTCTGCTGCCTGCCCAGACCATAGCCTGGTATCTGTTACTGATTTTGGATTGTGTTTTGTGATTCTCTACGCTGTTGTTTTGACCCTGCCCATCTTGCACCATTAAAGTTTTATCGCAAATGGATCCAGACGTTTCTGACCCTTCATCACAGGTAACTTTTAACTGATTAAGTTAGATTAAACTGTAATTGAATGTAATGTTAATTCAAAGTAAATTAGTTTTCAGTTTTTATATAGATTGAAAAAAATATTTTTAAATGAAAATTATTTTATTAGCTCTTTAATGATTATTTAAAATAAAATGTAATGTAATTTTGATTAATACAAATTTAATGATTCAATTTTTATATAGGCTAAAATTATTTTGTTTTATTTTTTTAACATGAGTCTAAACCTAATGTATTAATTCGACTGACTTTTCTGCAGTAATTATCTAAAGCATGTGTTGCTGTGGAGACAGTCTACCTCTGCAGCTGTTTTTACATCTAAGAGCTTCTCTTAACAATACAGAGACTTCTGCAGTGTCCTATTTAATGTGATTTATTATATAATTTTTAATCTCAACCGAAAACTACATTAGCCACACTCATGTAAATATATCTATAGTTGCAAACGTAGCTGTTAGTGGTCTGTCATCATGCCTTGTGGATATTTAGTCTGTGATTGGAGCAGATATCTCTTTCTGGACAAACATCAAAGAGGCTTCCCTGGCACTCACCGCCAATAGGATGCGTCCTCTAAAATGAATTAGCACTGGCATTGTACGTTCCCCTCGTCTCCTGCATGAACTGTGCTCTGCCCACATCAGTGGGAGATGTTAGTCCCTTGACATATTCAGGACATTATAAAGCTGGAAGATCTGGACGTAGTAGATGGGAAATTTGTCTTAAAGATGTCAAGGGGTATCAAACAGCTTACTTATTCTTAATACCTTTTTCTACCTGCTTCCTTTGATACATATATATTACATTACATTTATATTATTATATATGACATATATAATATATTTTTAAATATTTTACATTTGTATTATATTATGTTATATTATTGTATACTATATAAAATAGTATACAATTTAAAAATCTGAAATTTGTTTAATTTAGCAGTATAATATAAAATGTAATTCAATGTCATTTTAATTAATGAAGAATTAATAAAACGATTTTAATAAAACGATTTTTATTTAGATTGAAAATACATTATTCTATTTTAGTATTTTTTACTTTTATATTTAAGTTTAGCTTAATATTTATTCTTAAATTAGAATTTAATAATTAAAGTTAGAATAAAATGTAATTGAATGTAATTTTAATTTAAAAACTTAAATGTAATTATTCACATTTTATATATATTAAATGTTTTTTGATATTTTATTTAGTATTTTGTCTTTATTTTGATATTTATTGATATTGATATTTAAGTTTCAATTAATATTAATATTTATATTAAACATTTAATTATCAAATTTAAATGTAATTTTAATTAATAATTAAAATAAATACAACTGTTCAGTTTTATGTAGATTGAGAATTTTTATTTTGATATTTAAGTTTTACTTAATATTTATTCTCAATATTAAGTACAATTTAAATGAAAATATTATTGCATGTAATTTTAATTAATATATATATTTTATTTTATTATTTTTTATTCTGTCTAGTATTTTTTCTTTATTTTGATATTTAAGTTTTAATTAATATTAATGTGTATATTAAAATTAATTATCCAGTTTAGATTAAAATGTAATTGAATGTATTTCAATTAATAATTAAATTACATAAAGCTATTCAGTTTTGTGTAGATTGAATTAAATTTAATAATCAAATTTGATCAAAATGTAATAGATTGTAATTTTAATTAATATATTAAATTTAAACTGTTCAGTTTGTATATAGATTGAAAAATCAATTTTTTATTCTGTTTATTTTTTCTTTATATTATTATATTTTACTGAATATTTTTTCTTAGATTTTTAATAATCTAATAAGAAGATTCAAATGGTTTTATTATATGTTATATTTTAATTAATAATTAAATTAAATTAAATCTTTAAATATTTATTTGTATTAGATTTTTAATAACCTAATTTAAATTAAAATGAAATTTAATTAATCTAAATTGAATACAATTGTTAAATTTTTTTAATAGCTATTGAAAACTTTATTTAAACTGCAGAATATGTACATCCTAGGTTATTTTAAGATTTGTTCTGCTTTGTAAGGTTTTCACCTTTTTGTTGTTCTATAGTTTGCATATCAAAGCTGGGGTGAAAAAGCGGCAGTCGCTGCCGAGTCATTGCTCCTGGTGAAAGTGTTTGTGGAGTCGCGCGAGTCACATTTGCTTCGGAGCACAAACAGCTGTGTCATCACAATGTAGCGCAGCCGTCGCCATGGCAGCAACATATTTCTGTCCCTCAGCAGTTGGAGAAGACTCATTACAGTCAGGTCACAGTCATTCACTCCGCTCCAGCCGTTTGCGCTCCTCTGCTCACCTACTGTTCACTTTATTATCAGTATCAGGAGTGTTACAATTCATTTCCCCAATGGCGGCTGGTATTAAATTCCCTGTCACACTCGGGAGGTCAGCGCTTCAGAGGAGCCATGCTAATGAGCGCGAGGGAGCCAGGAGCCGGCCGTGGCAGATTAAGACAACGTGTCAACATGCTAAGCTTCTAATAAGAAAGATATTCTTTAGGGGAATTACCGGCTGCTCTTAGACGGCCACAATAGAGGTTAAGGCCGAGAGATAGCGGGGATTTGAATGAATTCCCAAATTCATTTCTGTGCTTTTCAGACCTTTTGGTTTGGAAAATTTGGGGCGTTTAGAGACAATTCATATTTTCATAAGCTCTGAGATTAATACAATGGAAGGAGAACAGGTCTCGACAGTAAGGCTGGTGGGATGCTGCTGTCCAGTCTGACACAATGTGACACTTGCCCCGTCTCACAATCAGTGATCACATACATGTTTTTCGGGATTGGGAAAGGTCCTCAAACTGGGATTCGAACTCGGGACGCCCGTGACGCAACGGTGATTTAAACTAGTTTAAAGGCAGATGAAAACAGGAGAAACACTGTGCAACAACAATCAGTTAAAAATACTTTTTAATCCACAAATTAATATTTACAATGGATCCCTAAACAGGGTCGTAACAAACACTAAACCTACCCAATTAATACATTATTATTAAACACTCGTTGGGCATTGATTTCCACTTTTCCGATTTGATATGTGATGAGAAAAGGAAGAAAAGCAAGTTTGGCAAAAGACGGACTCGAACCCTTGTCGACCGTATCATATGCTACATCTGTGTGCATTACTCTCCAACCTATGCCACTACAGATGCTGTTTGACACTCTCCAAAGAAATAAAATGAACCTTCTCCGCACTTTATTTTTTTCTTGAAATTTAATGAGTTTATATGTGTTATATTATAATATATACATTTTATATATATATATATATATATATATATATATATATATATATATATATAATATATATATTTATAATGCATTTAAAATATTACAATATTTTTTTATCTCCTTTTTTTGGTTGTGGGGACAGTGAAAATATTGATAGGCTATAGGTATAAAATTACATACATAAAATTACATTTTGGTCTATTGGCCTGACTGAACCAGCAGAAAAAGTGGTTGAACCCTGAAGAAAGACTTTGCTCACTGGTGTAGTTTGAAACAACGTTTTTGGTCATGTGACCTTCGTCAGGCATTCAGCATCTAAGCAAAAAAGTGTTAATCTCAGAAGTCCAGCCATTGAGTGCTTGTTATTGAGTCTTTCTTGTGCATTAGCAGACTTTCTATCTGTGTGAGTTTGCACCCTCTTCTTCTGTCATTACCTCACAGCTATCTTAGAAAAAAAAACACTCCCTACCCAGAGACTCGGATAAAGATTGATGTTTCTTTTACTCCTAAAGACATTTTTCTCTGCACTCAAATATAGCTTAGAGCCTTTTTTTTCACAATCCTGCCCTGACTGAAAAGACTGTGTGTATGAAAGAGAAATGAACTATACAACTCTCAAGCCGTCTTAAGAATGCAGAATGCTCTCCTGCCGTCTAGACCCAGATATTTATAAACCGTTATTAGCCGACACACCTGTGGGCTCTGGCTTTCATTATGTCTATAGGTGGTCTCTTCATAGGGCTAATGCCAGTGGCAGGTGTCATTTCTTGGCGCCAGTGATTCTCCATGCTAAAGACATGTTGTGTCAGCGGCTCGTGGTGCTCATGCTGTTGTTTGCAGTGCTGAAGATCCCCATGGAAACAAATGAAGCCACAGAATCCACCTGCTCCATTATGCAATCATGACCGCAATCCAATCCACAAGTGGTGCTGAACGTTTAACCAACTTGCCATCCTAATTTGGATGCCTGAAGCAGTGACAATGGCCCCCCAGGTAGAGTTAACCCATTTCCATATTTAGCTCAAGCCTGGGAGGAGAGGCAAAATTTGGAAAGCTAAATGAGGGATCATGCATTTTAGCTGACATGATGGTTTCCATCATCGTCCTTATGACAGTGGGGTCCAAAAATGTGTTGTGCAAATGCCATATAAATAAATGCTTTTTCTGTGCATTGACATATACACTGCTCAAAAAAATTAAAGGAACACTTTGAAAACACATCAGATCTCAATGGGGAAAAATATCAGGCTGGATATCTATACTGATATGGACTGGGTAATGTGTTAGTAACGAAAGGATGCCACATCGTTTGATGGAAATGAAAATTATCAATTTTTACAGAGGGCTGAATTCAAAGACACCCCGAAAATCAAAGTGAAAAAATGATGCTGCAAAATGATGCTCCATTTTGCTGAAATTTCATTGCAGCAGTTCAAAATGGTACTCAGTAGTTTGTATGGCCCCCACATGCTTGTATGCATGCCTGACAACATCAGAGCATGCTCCTAATGAGACGACGGATGCTGTCCTGGGGTATTTCCACCCAGATCTAGACCAGGGCATCACTGAGCTCCTGGACAGTCTGAGGTACACCCTGGCAGCGTCGGATGGACCGAAACATAATGTCCCAGAGGTGTTCTATTGGATTTAGGTCAGGCGAGCGTGGGAGACATTCAATGGTATCAATTCCTTCATTCTACAGGAACTCCCTGCATACTCTCGCCACATGAGGCCAGGCATTGCCATGCACCAGGAGGAACCCAGGACCCACTGCACCAGCGTAGGGTCTGACAATGAGTCCAAGGATTTCATCCCGATACCTAATGGCAGTCAGGGTGCCATTGTCTAGCCTGTAGAGGTCTGTGCGTCCTTCCATGGATATGCCTCCTCAGACCATCACTGACCCACCACCAAACCAGTCATGTTGAATGATGTTAGAGGCAGCATAACTTTCTCCACAGCTTCTCCAGACCCTTTCACGTCTGTCACATGTGCTCAGGGTGAACCTGCTCTCATTTGTGAAAAGCACAGGGCGCCAGTGGCAGACTGGGGTTCAATGGCAAATGCCAATCAAGCTCCACGGTGCCGGGCAGTGAGCACAGGGCCCGCTAGAGGACGTCAGGCCCTCAGGCCACCCCCATGAAGTCTGTTTCTGATTGTTTGGTCAGAGACATTCACACATGTGGCCTGCTGGAGGTCATGTTGTAGGGCTCTGGCAGTGCTCATCCTGTTCTTCCTTGCCCAAAGGAACAGATACCGGTCCTGCTGATGGGTTAACCCTTTCACACGTGAGTTTAAAATATTCTAGCTGAGCCCCCAGCGTGAGTTTTTTTTTTAGGCAACTGTTATTTTAGTATGTATCGCCTTATTGTTTCCATGGCAACATGTCATGCTTGTCATGTGACACAACGTAGCCACAATAGCTCTGTATGACACATGGATCGCTTTTATTTCGTTTTTCCTTTTTTATTTACATTTTAATTTTTTTACATTTAAATATTCGCAAACATGCTCACTATATTATGAAATATCTGATATTCCAATTCTGAAATATGTGCAAATAAATGAATTTGTTAGTTTAAACACTTTTATAATGACCGTGTTATTTGATCTATAACGGGTGATGGGCACCGCCATGTTAGTTCGCGGGGGATTTACAACATGTAAATTCATCCTCTCCTCCCAAAAGACATTAAAGTAAGTCTCCCGTAAACTGGGAGAAGAGCAGAGTAAACTTTATAGTTACCTACACAATCTTTATATGATATCAATAAAATATGTCGTCAGATTATATTTGTAAGGATCATTATTGCCGTTTCCATAGACATCAGTGCGTATTTTACAAACTATCAATGTATGGTTTTGCTAGTACGTATGTGTATTTAAATGTCTGAAACCTAAAATAAGAATTATATGGTTGAAAACTGAATATTTGTGATAATATGACAAGCACGATCTGGCTCTGCGCCAGCCAAAGTGCGACAGCAGATTTGAATTCAGCAGTTGATCACGTGATGCACTGAACGTTCTAATCGCAACGGTGTGATCGTACACTTCAGGGACCAGCCAAGACTGATCACACCGGTGTGATCGTACGTGTCAAAGGGTTAAGGACCTTCTATGGCTCTGTCCAGCTATCCTAGAGTAACTGCCCGTCTCCTGGAAACTCCTCCGTGCTCTTGAGACTGTGCTGGGAGACACAGCAAACCTTCTGGCAATGGCACGTATTGATGTGTCATCCTGGAGGAGTTGGTCTGCATGTGCAAACTCTGTAGGGTTCAGGTATCACCTCATGCTACCAGTAGTGACACTGACCCTAGCCAAATGCAAAACTAGTATAAAACAGTCAGAAAAGATGAGTAGGGGAAAAAATGTCAGTGGCCTGTTTTGGGGGTCATCTCATTGTTGCCCATCTAGTGCACCTGTTGTTAATTTCATTAACACCAAAGCAGCTTAAACTGATTAACGACCCCCTCTGCTACTTAACTGACCAGATCAATATCTCAGGAGTTTAATTGACTTGATGCTATACTCTGATTAAAAAGTGTTCCTTTAATTTTTTGAGCAGTGTATATTATATATCATTTACTTTATTATTATATTATATTATATTATATTACATTATATTATGTTAGATGTTATATTGTTATATTATATTAAAATATATTATTAGTATTTAATATTTTTATTTTAGATTTACATTGTCATATATTATGTGTAAAATATAAACAAATTGATGTATGTATTACAAATATAAATTACGTATTTATATCATATTATTTAACATTTGTTTTTAATTGAAATGAAATTGTATTTTATATTTATTTATTTATTATTGTATTATATATTTTATTTAAAATATGAACAAATATTTATAGATAATATAAATGTAACTCAAATGTAATGTAATATTTAATAATTTATATATAATATAATTACATTTGTTATATTTGTATATTATATTATTTAACATTTATTATTTATTATATTATATTATATTATATTATATTATATTATATTATATTATATTATATTATATTATATTATATTATATTATATTATATTAATTATATTATATATTTAGTGGGGTTCCTAATTGAAAATCTAAAACTGACTAATCTGATTTAAAGTGACTACAGATTTTTAGAATTTTATACCTTTTTTTTATTAATACAATTATTTAAATTATTTCAAATTAATAAGAAATATTTCAGATTCTGCACTACTTGCAGTTTTTATTTTAGCTCCTATTTAGCTCATTACATTGTATGTTAAATGAAATAGAAATGTAATATACTTTGTAATGAAAATAAATAAAAGAACGGTGTGTGTATGTGTGTAAGCATCCTACCTCAAATCTTTCAGTGAAATCTGAATCAATAGAATTGTGCTCCACATGTGATGTTTGGACTTTCTAATGTATCATTAGTGCTGTATTTGTCAGGCATGGGTGCATCTATACTGTCTGTACTCTCTCCACATTCAGCCGTCTGAACTCTCATGTTGTTGCCTGGGTAACCTGTTGAGGGAAGGTCTGTACCGCAGTGTGTGTCTCGCTGCACTTCCTAATTTCTAGTCAATATGCAAAACGTATTTAATGGTGGGTAATTTATTTATTGCCATTTTTCATCTGCTGGGACTCCAAACGTCTTCCTTGGCAATGGAATTATCTCAAATGGTTATTACTTTGCATGCATTGAATTTAATTAGTGCATTATCTTTGTGGACAGAAAGTCTCTTAATTGTGTTTTAGATGAAATTAAAGTTGCTTATTGCCTCAGGTTCTTGTTTTTGGAGTGAAAAGCTAGTGCTCGGGCATTTCTGCCGCGTTACCACTTTTTTGACTTGCCAAAAGATTTGATGAGGGCTGAATTACTCCTCCTCTTGGTTTGATGTAGGTTATATAATAGCGCAGCAATAGTATGTTACCTTTTTGATATACTGTATGAGCTTCAACAGTGCATCTGTACCCATCTGCTGCGTTTCCATTACCCTTCAAATTGCGCGAATTGGAAGGGTAATGGAAACAGGTCAATTTCGCAAAAACTCCCATATATCACAAAAAAGTTATGCTCTCATGAGGTGGTTTTTCAGGCAATTCGAAAAAGATATATATTGCAATGGAAACTGTTTTTTTGCATTTACAGGTCTCCTGGCATACGTAAAAATCACATGATAATTTTTTAATATGCTATAACCTCCAAGAAACACTTAATTTGTGGCCGCTCTTAAGTAAGGGGCTTTCCTTGCCATTAATGCTTGGATAACCCCTTATTTACACTACATTATGGCTCCGACATGGCCACAGGAGCTGATCGCGGCCACTTTAGTCAATGCTTGTGTTTATACCAGCTGTGCTGCAACACGTTTCAGAAGCGTCCCAGAAGCGGCTCTCCATGGTGTTTTGTTAAAGATAGACGTATACATCACCTTCAGTGGCTGTGATATACAGTCATGGCCAAAAGTATTGGCACCCTTGGTAAATATGATTCAGGAAGGCTCTGAAAATAAACCTGCATTATTAATCCTTTTGATCTTTTATTTTAAAAAATCACAAAAATCTAACCTTTCATTGAACTAAAATAATTGAAAATGGGGGAAAATCTCATTATGAAATTAATGTTTTTCTCAAATACACGTTGGACACAATTATTGGTACACCTAGAAATTCTTATAAGTAAAATATCTCTGAAGTATATTCCCATTCATATTTACAATTTTGAGCACACCAGCGTGATTATGAACATGAAATTATCCAGCCATGGCTTCCTGTTTCACAGAAATATAAATAGGAGGGAAAACAAAGCCCAAATTCCCTTAATCATCCATCACAATGAGAAAAACCAAAGAATATATTTCTGATGTGCAGCAAAAGATAATTGAGCTTCACAAATTAGTGAAGTGGCTTTACGAAAAGAGCTAGAGCAGTGAAAGTTAAGAATTTTCAATCAACATAAAATGTTACGAAACTGCCTGAAAGAGGACGTGTGTCTATATCGTCCTAATGCACGGTGAGAAGGAGAGTTTGAGTGGCTAAAGACTCTCCAAGGACCACAGCTGGAGAATTGCAGAAAATAGTTGAGTCTCGGGGTCAGGAAACCTTTTTTTTTTTTTTAAGTCAAACAGCACCTACATCACCACGTGTTGTTCGGGAGGGTTTCAAGAAAAATTCTCCTCGCTCGTCCAAAAACAAACTCCAGCATATTCAGTTATCAGACACGACTGGAACTTCAAATGGGACTGGCTTCTATGGTCAGATGAAACTAAAAAATGAGCTTTTTAGCAGCAAACACTCAAGATGGGTTTGGTGAACACAGGGATAAAAAGTACCCCATGTGTACAATGAAATATACTGCTGTGTTTTTGATGTTGTGGGCCTATATTTCTGCTGGAGGTCCTGGACATCTTGTTTAGACACATGGCATCACTGATTCTATCAAATACCAACAGATAAAAAATCAATAAGTGACTGACTCTGTTAGAAATCTTATAATGGGCCATGTTTGGATCTTCCAACCGCATAATAATCCAAACACAAACCTCAAAACAACACAAAATGGGTCACTGAGCACAAAACCAAGCTTCTGCTGGCCATTCCAGTCCTCTGACCTGAACCCTGTAGAAAATGAGTGGTGAACTGAAGAGAAGACGCACCAACATGGAGCTGTGAATCTAAAGGGTCTGGAGTGATTCTGGATGAAGGAATGGTCTCTGATCTCTTGTCAGGTGATCTCTAACCTCATCAGGCATTATAGGAGATAATTTAGAGCTGTTAAACTGGCAAATGGAGGTTTAAAAAGTATTGAATAAAAGGGTGCCGTTAATTGTGGCCAATGTGTATTAGAGAAAAACATTTATTTCATAATGATATTTCCCCCCATTTGAAATTCTTATTCTCCAATGAAAGGTTAGATTTTTGTGAATTTTTTAAATAACAGATTAACAATGCAGAATAATTTTCACAGCCTTCTTTGATCATATTTACCAAGGGTGCCAATACTTTTGGCATGACTGTACATAAAGATCACTCATTCATTTATCGTTTACTTTTACTTGCCGTCAGACTTTCTTTTTTTTTTTTAATCAACTTTTTATTCATTTTTCTACATAACATCAAAACATCCATTCAAAACAGAGTTTAAATCAGTTGTCGCATATTCATAATTGTGACCACAAAACAGTTATCATATCATTAGGGAAAAGTGTTTTAAAAATGATTTCAGTATGATTTTATAAATAAAGAGAGACCTGAGAAGAATTGTTTAATCTGCTGCTGTTATTCCCAACCACATTTGACGTTCAACACAATTACAGTTTCAAACACATCCAGCCCAACCTCCTTCTGTAATTAACTAATTGATTTGCGCTCGTTCATCCGTTCCTTTTTCCAAAGAAGACTGCTGTTCAGGCCAGCTGCTGGAGGCCAAGGTGAAATATGGGCTAACGTGACTTTGACTAATAGCTTGGAGGAAGAAAGATGGCCCTGGCGTTCCTGACTCCGCAGATCTTGTGGAGGTCAGTTCTGGAATAGGGCTGATTAGAAACTTTCCAACTGTAAAGCAGTCACAGTGAGTTCCTGAAGAGGACGGAATGGACCGGAAACACTGCTGTAATGAGCTCAATAATAGTTAACGCAACAAGGCCACAGAAGGCAGCCGTTCTGACGGCCAGGTTATTGGAAAAAGACACTTAATGTATTTTTTTGTAATTAAATCTCCAGTTTCACCTCAGAAATCGATATAAAGTGCCGTCATAAACCACAGCTATTGAGCAGGATGCGGACTGCAAAGCCTCTGAAGCTTAATGTCGGAGAGTAAGCGCTACGCCGTAAAATGGATTAATAAGTATTAGCGTTAAGGCGAAGACATTTCCAGGCTCTGCGTACCGTTGTTTGCGAGAGGTTTCTCATAAAGTGGCATAAACATTAAAGTTAGTAGACCTTTATATGTTAGCAGTGGCGGTGCTTGTAAACCGTATTTTACTGAAAAGGTCAATTTACTCTTTCACAGCTCAGAGTGTGAAATACTGCAGAAAAATGATGATTTAGACCATCAGGATATTACTCATAAAGCTTTGTTGCCAAAAACTATGTTTTTTTCCCCTCGAGACCTTGTTCCGTTTTTAAATTGGATCTTGTTAAGACTAAGGCAAACGTCTCTCTCACTATTGTGCATACTTAGGTTTATGGATGTGTGCTACAGACGTGAATACCTCAAATCATGTGGGTTGTTGAGAAGAAGTGTGCTTAACTCTTCTGATTTTCCAGGCAACAAAAAAAAAGTTAAAAAAATTGCAACCATGTAGCAATGCCCCACCCTAGGGTAAACGTTTTAAATTCTTTAAAGTATAAAATAATTACTTATTTCTTATAATTAGGAAACGGGACACTTTGATTAAGTTAAAGTATGAACCAATAGGCCTATTAAAATTCTGGCCATTGTTATATAAACTTAGCTATTTTCGTGTTATGGCCTTTTACCGAAAAATTAATAATATTAAAATTCAATATTATTTTGTTTAAAGAAATGAAAAAAAAATACTATGGCTGATAACCTAAAAAAGGAATGATATTAAAGTTCTATACTATATATTTTTTCTAAATAAAATAAGTATAAAACCTTATGGCCGATAAATTAACAAATTAATGATATTAAAGTTATCTACTATTTTTTTTCTAAATAAAATTAAATATAAAATGTTAAGGCCTATAACCAGACAAATGAACAATATTAAAGTTTGATACGATTTTTTCCTAAATAAAAATAAATATAAAATATTATGGCCGATAATTTGACAAATGAATGATATTAAAGTCTTTTGCTATTTTTTTCTGAATAAAAATAAATATAAAATATTATAACCAATAGCCTAACAAATGGAAAATATTAAAGTTCTATACTGGTTTTTTTTCCTAAATAAAATAAAGATAAAATGTTAAGGCCTATAACCTGACAAATGAACAATATTGAAGTTCTATACTATTTTTTTTTTTTTCTAAATAAAAATTAAATTAAAATATTATGGCCTATAACTTGACGAATGAATGATATTAAAATTCTCTTCTATTTTTTCTAAATGAATTATTAAAAATAAAATGCTATTGTTGAGAACCCAACAAATGGATGATAGTAAAATTAACATTTTTCTGAATAAAAAAGAAAAAGATTAAAAAATAAATAAAATGGAACATTAAAAGCTAAAATCAGACATTTTAAATGCTACAAGTGAATGATGATGTGCCGTATGAAAAATGGATATTAATTTTGAGATTTGCTAAAAAATCTCAAAAAAAAAAAAATGTAAACATTAAAAAAGTCAAAATCTTGGCTGTAAATCTCTGTTTTGCTTGTGTCTCATTAGTCTTTTGTGGCTCTCAGTAATATTATGCTAGTGGGAAGGCAGCAGAGGATTATAACTCCATTAAAGCATGCATTGTACATCATCCAGTCTATTGTCTGCATGCTGCAAATGGTGATGAATGTTATCCAGACTGCAGTGTAGTGTGACAGGAACGGAAATCGTCACTGGTAACTATTATCTCTTCTCACTCCAGCACATGCAGTGTTATATTTAAGCACACATGCCTTCTCAGTGCTTTATTATATGCCGTCTTATTTGGCCCCACCGCTGAGAGCTCATCAGGGCCAGACAGCGGGAGCTGAGAGGAATATTGCTCTCAGGCAGGAATGTTATAGAGACGGCTCTGTTGGGGGGTGACGTGTGTCATATGGTTTCTGATTATGTACGGGGGCAGGAGTTTGTACTCAATCACTTTTTCCTGCTGTCTTTGTATCAGTTGGTCAAATATAAATGTCATGGGGTCTTTAAGCTAATGTTGCATTGTTGTTCGTAGATGCATTTAAAGGAATATTCCAGTTAATTCAACATGATTTGTGGCATAATGTTGATTAGCACAAAATAAATTTCCACGTCATTCAGTTTCTTTAAAAAAGAAAGATTGAGGTTACAGTGAGGAACTGACAATGGATGTGAATGGGGCCAATGCTTAAACATAAAATATTCAATTTTTCAACAATGTAGCCAGGGTTATTATAGTTAACTAAAACTAAAACCATTAAAAAAATTACTTGAAATAAAACAAAATGTTAGCTGAAATAAAATAAAATATTAAAAACTTAAAACATAAAATATTAACGTTTTTCAATAATATAACCAGGGTTATTATAGTTAACTAAAACCATTTATAAAAAATGTTACTTGAAATAAAAAAGCTGAAATAAAACAAAATATTAAAATATTAAACATAAAATACTCACTTTTTCAATTATATAACAGGGGTTATCAACGTTAACTAAATCTAAAACAATAAAAAATGTTACTTGAAATAAAATAAATGTTAGCTGAAATATAATTAAATATTATATAATGTACTAAACACTAAAATAAGTAAAACTGAAGAAAAAAAATACTAAAAATGACAAAACACAAAATTACTAAAACCTTAACTATTAAAATGATAATGAAAAGGTTAAAATAAACATGAACTGAAATTAAATGAAAAACTTAATTTCTCATTTTAATGTAGTTTAATTTGTACTAAAATAAAACTGAAATAAAATTAAAAGCAGAACTACTACAAGCACAAAAACGCAAAATTAACTATTAAAATGAAAATGAAAAACAAAAATAAAAATATAAACTGATTCAAAATATTAATAACTATAATAGTATCTCCGTAATAATGAAGTAATAATGCACATAATGCCATAAATACTAAACAGAAAAATGTATGTAAAGGCTTTCATAAAATAAGCTTCACCTTCACTTCAGTTGTAAGTGCCTCACTGTGACCTCTTTTTTTTAATTTAAAGAAAGATGTGTAGAATTTTTAACTAATTTTGTTACCTTTTTTAACCTTTGTTTTTATGCTGCTTTCATGTTGTTTCTGGGTCTGAAACTGTTAGAACATGGACAGAATTCTCCAGAATAACCAGAATTTTTGCTTAAAAACATCCCGTCAAGATGGACGGTAGAAGCCATAACTAAATAGTAATCCCATCTGTTAAAAACAGCATGAAAACGCCAATGATGGTAGGATTCTCAACCTTTGATACGGCAACAGATGCTCTCTCCTGAGAGGAAGAGACCGCCCCAGAAAAGCAGTCTTCCTCCTCTTTAGTTTCCGCTTCTATCGGTCCAGCTTTATTTGATAGTTATTCAATGTCTCGCTTGTTTGCACCACATCTGCCTCCTGCCACCCCCTCAAAATCAATACTAAGAAACTGTGTCTTGTAGATGATTAAAGCGAGTTGCCGACTGCAGATATGTCATCCTTGAAAAGCAAAATCAGTCTTAGCCAACAATACAGTTGAACAGCGTTTTCTTGATTAATTGCTTGTCTGAAATTGTCGATTGGCATCATTATTTGCCATTATTACGTTCATCAGCTTTTCACATCAGGAGCTTATTTAAACCGTCCGCAAGCCACACTGGGACCTGAATAAAAAAAGAGAGCAGTTCAATCATTGGCATGATATGGAAAATTCATTGCGATTTTAATATCTGTGTGGTTTCGCTTCTTGAAGACAACATCAAATGGCATTCACAACTTTGTAGATTGCAACACTGTAATAAGCTTAGCTGAAAGAAATTCCAAAAGAAAAAAGAAAAGTAGGTTTTTTTAAACCAATATGCAGCATTATTTTAGTGATATGTAATTATATGCTAACTACTGAAATCTGTTTTAAGTCGAGTTTTGGGTTCATAAACAGAAAAGAAAACACATTTCAGAGGTGAATAATTACATTGTTACATTACTGTTCCAAATCCTAATAAAATTTTATAAAATATATATTATTTTTGCAGCATTAGCATAGCAACATAATAAATAAATCAGTTGTAAATCGAGTTTTGGGTACACAAGCAGAAAAAAAGAAAATATTTGGGAGGCAAAGATCATAATTATTTCGTAATCATCTATTTTTTAAAAAATAAAAATCTAGCATTTTTTAATTTTAGCTTAGGCTACTAAGCTATTACTAATAGCTTTTTCAAGCTATTGAAAAATCAGTTATAAGTTGTGCTTTGGTTGCATAAGCGGAAAACTCATTTCACAGGCAAAGAGTGTAATTACATTACTGTTCTAAAACCTTTTTAAAAATCTAGCATTTTTACTGCATTAGCTTAGCAACATGCTAATGTCAGACAGTAAAAGAAAATCAGTTGTAAATCAAGTTTTGGCTACATAAACAAACAAGAATATACAAGACCAAGGCAAAGAACCTAATCAAGTTACATTACTGTTTCAAACTTATTTATGTTTATTTTTTTTATTTATGTATTTATTTTTTTGCAGCGCTAGCTTAGCAACATGATAATGTCAGACTATTGAAGAATTAGTTGTATGTTGAGTTTTTGCTACAAAAGCAAAAAAGAAAACTCTTTTCAGAGGGATTGAATGTAATTATATTAAATTACTGTTCCAATTATTTTTCTTAAAAAAAGTATTGTTTTGCTGTTTTAAGTTAGCATCACGTTAACGTCAGTCTGCATAGTTGGTTTTGTATAGTATGTACTATAGTATAGTAAAGTTGTGTAGTTTTGCTCTGTGCTAAGCTAAGTGCTATCATCTCATAAGGCCTTTTGTGAAGCGTGTTCTCGTCCACTTCGTGCCTTTCTGAAAGCCTGAGGTCTCAATCTATAACCCCAGCAGCTGGTGTGTCCTCACCACCCATAGTGCTCTCCTACCTGTTCACGCTTTTAATTATGCTAAGTGCTAAGCGCGTCAACCTTCCGCCGCTTGCAGAAAGATGTCACTTTTATAAATTGCACCCTCCCTCCTCTGTCACTGATTCCTGTCACAGTTTTAATTAAACAGAGCGAAAGAGAGACTTACGGCCAGCCAGCAGATTTGATTGGGGTTTGAAGGCCGGAGGGGATTAAGACAAAATTGTTGTTCGGAGTGGAGAAAAAGATCAGCATGCGGACAGTTCACGCACATCTCTATTCACACGCCATGAAGCCAGTTGGTTTAGGTATTAATAAGTCATTTTGGAAGATGTGGTTGAGAGTATGATGTTATTTTAATGGACATAATCATTTACAAGAGCATGTTTGCAACATGAAAGGGTATTTCAACCTTTTTTAAAAAAATTATTATTATGTGATGTATTTCTGAGTAGAGATGCGCCGATTGCAATTTTCTTGGCCGATTCCGATTTTTTTGGAAGTGTGACCTGCCGATACCGATTTTTGCAGATTCCGATTTTCTTTCTAAGAACTATAATTGACAGCATATACAAACAAAAATCTATGCAAATTTCAATGCAACAATTATTTACATAATAAAAGAAAAAAATTAAACATTACAATTCCCCCAATCTGGAATAAGTTACAGATTTTCTCTCACTTAAACAACTCTCAAAATGAAGTGCTCTGTGACTGGAAAGAGGAAGAAATAATTAACTTAAATTGAGTTGCTGCATGTAACAAAACAGATGTCATTTCTCACTATGTTTATAAATGGTCATATTTTTCCCCCTAACCTTATTAAATGCATCATCTTTCACATCAAATTATTACTTTGTTTCAATTAATTCAGTTAGCATAATAAGAAACTGTAGAGCTGTTACCACTCAAATGAAATTAGTATTATCTTTCCACTGCTGAGGAAACGGAAGCTGCATCTGAAGTGGAATTAGATGCATTTACACAAACAGTTTGATGAAGCTGAGGTGCCATAAATGCATTTACATTGCAAAATTGCATAAATAATTTTATAAGATTAATGTTTTACATATATTTTATACATACAAAGAAATGTTGAAAAAATGCAATGATACTTTTAAATATGACTAAACCACCGGCAAGTGTCTGTTTTAATGAGTGAGTCATTTATTCATTCATTCAACCAATTCATTCAAATGGCTGATTCATTCAGAGACGAGGCAAGTGACTATCCTTATGAATGGGCCACTGAATCATTGACTCACTCTATTCATTCAGTAACAAAACACCGCTGTGTGTTGCTCGGAGACACACAACAGTTCTGCTGTGGCTTTGATCGGAACTATTTTCGTCAGCGAAATTGAGCAAAAACAGTCAATATTTTGTCTAAAATCTAAGTCACTTAATTTTAACTTCTTGTTTATTGAAATACTATTGTATAAAATCAGTGTCACATTGCAATCGTGTTGATATTGATATTCAGGGAAACATCATGTCCATATACTGTAATGTTGCTTATCTAAATCATATTTTGTAAATATCTTCTTTTTTTTTTCACTGTTCACTGATGAAGTGTTCACATCAGGACCAGAAAGTGCTTTTACGAAGTAAATTGAGTCAGTTTGATTTGTTTACTTTTGAGAGGCTTTTTATTATTAACTAATTCCGAATTCACACTGCACGATATTCAAAGTTGTTGGATCACCGTTGTTTTCACACTGCAGGACTATCTGGGGTAGCATTCAGTTGCTGCTGTGTTCACATTGCACGATGGATCGGCGACTGGAGGTTACACACTGCATGACTTTACAATAGGAAGAATCACCAACAATCCCCGAACTTCCCGCTGCCCTGTATCTTGTTCTTTCATTGGCTGTAGGTCATCACCGATGTATTTTTCACTCAGAACTCATTTCACATAGCAGGATTTTGAAACGCGGATAGGTCTAGATATTTAGCCAGCCAAATTTTTCACGGGCGATGCGTTGGCGATTCTCTCGTGTCTTTGATAATTCACACTGAGTGATTATCACTTGCGAGAATGAGCACCGATTTGTCTCCGATCTGGGGCATTTGTCAGCGATTTCGCAAAACCTGTCAGCGAGTGAAAATCAGGGTTAAAATCGTGCAGTGTGAACTCGGCATAATATTATTACAAATTGTTTTCTGAAAAAATTCAGATTTGAGATAAAATTTTAAAAGTTTAAAGTTGAAGTACTGAAATCAATTATATCTATGTATAAACTGTGTGTGTGTGTGTGTATAATGTAATGAATAAATTACTAAAACTTTAAAATTAAATTAAAAATTGACAAATATAAAAATAAAAACTAGTTTAAATATTTATAAATACTTATAGTATTTTCTGTAAGTAATACTAAAATAACAATAGACTAAAGTTTAAAAAAATTAAATAAAAATAACCGCATTCCGTCCTGTTTTACTTAATTAAATTCCGTAGATGGGGACATCTTATTTCTACAGAACTGATTGGGTTGTACTTTTCATTAAAATAACTTGAACCAATGAATCATACGCAATAAGATCAGGAGCATATATTTAAGTAAATATGACCCATTTTGATTCCCGTTTACTTGACATTTTTTGACTCTTCTTCTTCAATTTTTTAAATATCAACGCTCCAATATCTCATTCCCATCCTGTCACTGTTATCTGTTCAATTCATTCTGGTCACCCTCTGTCTCTCTGACGCTCTCCGTCTCTAATTCTCTTCCTCGCCTTGATATCTCCTGTACAGCACGGCCAGCAGTTCCTCTCTCTGTACTCCTGATCGTATCAGACGTTTTCCATCAGTCTGCCTTGCATTGATGTCTACTACAGTACATCCAGTTCCACAAACGAGAGAAAAAGGGTGAGGGGAAAAAAAAACTTGGAGTCTTGGAGTAAAATAATGGATCTGGATGTAATGGAGCATGATGTTCCCTCAGAGCAAAGAGCCATTTAAGTGGTATCAGGGCTTCTGTCCACATCTAAGACCAGCTGGGCACTGGCAAGAAACTCAGTACTCGCATTTGGCACTTTTTTTTTGGGTGTGTGAAAGTTTACATAAAGGGAAGCTGGTCTCAGAGCTGCTGGATGGAGGAAACATCTAGCTGAAGCAGCTTTGGAAAAACTCTCTATGTAATTAAATCATCATTTACTCAATTCAAGAGTTACAGTATGTTCTCCCAACCTTCCCACCACCTTAAATGAGCGCTGATGCTCTTCACTCCCCGAACTTACATCATTCCTCACTGCGACTGTGTAGGAGTGTCTATATCAGAAGACTTTTCCCTTGAGTTAAGACACAATTAATCTAATATATATAAAATTAAGAAAAAGAAAAAAAATGTATATGTATTTAATGCAGTTTCTGGAAATATATAGAAATAGAGGATTTATATATATATATATATATATAATTTAGAATTTAGTGTTTGATAATTTTATTAAATTTCTGTGTATTTCCTACTTGTTGAAGGGCACAGGTAGGTAAATATGACATTTATTATAGTGGGTTTATGTGGAGATTGTTTTATGTTCACAAATTATAAGTTGTTATTAAGTCTAATAAATATTCAAATTGATAGCTCTCAATTTTTGATGTTGAATGGCTATAGTCAATGGTTAAACATTATGGGGAAAAAATTCATAGAGACATCAGTAGAATTGATACTCACCTTTAGTTATAAGAAAGATGGTATTAAGCTTAAGATTTAAACTTATGACTTATGTTTAATGTTTAGTGTGATTCATCACGATTATATTTTTAATTGATTGACATCACTAATATATATATATATATATATATATATATATATATATATATATATATATATATATATATTTATATATACATACATACGTAGTTTGGCCTATTCAACACTGTTACTGTTGGTTTGATGTTCCATGATTTACGCCTCCCATACCTCTTAACATTTAATATGTATTACTCCAGATTTGTCCTAAACCAAGGCACTTACAGTGATTCTCCATCTCTTTGAGTCCAAGATCGGGTTTCTTTCAGACATGATGAGTCTGAAGGCTAAAGCTAAATTCCGTCTCATTACAGAATTGTCCCTGGTCTTATTGAGCATGATTGATCAGTGTACTTAATTTTTTAAGCTGTTTCATGGTCTTTCATAAATGTATCCTTCATTAAGGATATAATGAATGCACAGACAAACACACAGACAGTCTATTAGTGTAGAGTTGAAGTCCACACGTAATGGATTCAACGTGCCTCACTGCAGGATATGTAATGTAATGTAATGCTGTTAATGGCCCAAATTAAATCAAATATTCTTGGGTTGAATCCCCTCATGGTTGAAGCAAGAGCAGATGGAAGGTAAATATCTTCAAAGAAGTTAAATATCTTCATATCTCATCCACCCAGCTTTTATTAACCCCAATTCTCAGAGCCATATTGTCTTTTGAGCTTTGCGAGAAGTGGTTTTTACTGAAAAGAAGAAAAAAAAGAAAAGAACTTGATAAACTTCTTAGCCTAGAAAGTTTGTGGTAAAAAGTATTTATAGCCTATGTGTACTGTATATAGCTTATGTACTACCGTTTGAAAGTTTTGAAAGTTTTTTTTTTTTAAGGATGCATTAAATTGATGAAAAGTGACAGAAAAGTCTTTACAATGTTATAAACAACAAACAAAATACTAAGATACACTGCAAAAATGTGTTGTGTTTTCAGCATTGATGATAATATGAAATGTTTCTTGAGCATCAATTTGGCATATTAGAATGTTTTCTCATGGAAAACTGCATGAAAATTAGAGTGGTAATGTGTAGAGTGATAACCTTCCAATTCAATCAACATTTTAACTCACAGAAACCACTGAAGTTCTTTTTGTATTCATGGGTGACAAAGTGCATTATATTAACAGCAAAATATCACATACAGTATCTGCCAAATCGCCCAGCTCTAGTGCAAAGTTCACCTTCAATCTACTGAACCAGACCAAAACCGGCAATTGTGATAGCAACAACCAATTATTTAAACTTCCACTTTCCCTGAAGGTGCTGCTCATATCAGAGGTCTTGCTTGCTTGCTTTCTCTTTCCGCTGTTGTTTTCTTTGGTTGCTGAATTAAGATCAGACTGCAAGAGATCGAACTGCTCTCCAGCGTGCGGCTGAAAGACCCAATTTAACCAGAATCGGTAAAACCTAACGCCTGAGAGGAATGATCTTAGAAAGCCTAAGTGGCCCTGTGTAGCACATATCTGCTTTCACGCGCTCTCTCTCTGCAGGCTGTTATTTGACTGCTAGCTTCCTGTGGATTGGGTCATTCTGTGCTGCTTCCCATCCACTCCATCTGTTCTGTCCTCATCATGCTGAAGTGAGGACACTTGGGGTCACTACTTAGTGTGTGTATATCATAGTATATTACTTGGTATAAAACATAAAATTAATAAAATTATATATAATATACGTAATTTAATATGACATAATACAACATAACTGATAACCATATAACTAATAAGAAAAAAAACTAAAGGAAATAGTTATTTCAATGAAAAAATATCAAATGTGAGCTGTCAATGTGAATGTCAATTTATGTTATTTTTTCACTGTAAATTATAAGATAATACTCTTTTTCTCTCCCAAAATCTGTACATTTACAAGTATTTTACTGTAAAATCACATGGAATGTCCCATTTCAGTTTTTCATTGTATAGAGCAGCGGAACTTATTGTTACCCAATTAACAGGTTTTTATAAGACAGTCTTCTTACCATTAAAATTAGGATCATTTTACATAGTGCATGTCATATAGAACAAATTTAAAGTAATTTTATGGTGCTTTTTTGTCCATCTGACAGACCTAGTCCCCATCCACTTTCATTGTATAAAAGACAGCAACATGAACATTCCTCAAATCATCTCCTTTTGTGTTTTACGGACAAAAATGTGTTGTGGTACTCTCTTGAACCCACATCGAAGACTGACACGGAAAAGGAGAAATTGTTGAATAAAGTCGTTATTTTTGTTTTCTTTGCACACAAAAAGTGTTCCTGTAGCTTCATAACGTTACGGTTGAACCACTTGGAACGAAATAAGGATGAGTACTTAATAATAGAATAAAATTTTGGGTGAACTACCCCTTTAAAAACAAATATCGAAAGCAGTAGTTAATGACTTTTTTTAAGCAAATCCTTTGTTATATTTTCCAAATAGATGAAATAAGTAGAGACGAAACAATGATAAATGTGGCCTGTTTTCCGTCAGCTGTAGCCTAATTATTACAAGAGGAGAAAAACAATGTGATTGACGCATTTATTGTCACCAACAGCAAATGTCACAGAAAGTCTCTCACCTAATTTAGCACAGAGTAACTTTTAATTGAAACGTTTTATGGGGGATTTGAAGTCCTGGTTTGTTTGTGTGACACTCTACTCTTGCGGATAAAAAGGGACTTGTGGAAAACTCAATCTGTTGTTTGTTTGTAGTTTCTGTTTGTTTGACCTTACTGGCTTTTGAAAAGAAAATGAGGAATTTTGCTTTTCCTATTATTTTTTATATATATACTTTTTTCTTCTCTGTAAAGGGAAAAAACAAATAAAAAGCAGTAGAAAAAAAAAAAGTTGAATCCTTTACCCCCAGTTTATGCATAAAGCCATCAAAAATCTTTAACTTACTGATTTTTCCACACTTTCATTAAATGCAATGCAATCATAAGTTTCCAAGATTTTTCCCTGTACTCTCTTGTGCTGCGAGTGCTGCTATACGTCTTCTCCTCAGGAGATGTAATTCATCTTTGTAATTTATCACGGTTTTCGGCCGTTGAGCTCATTAATTAGTTCTTCCCTTTGCCTTTTAGCTGTCATGGCAACATCGCAGCTAGACTCTTGGCGTCACACAGGGCTTTCAAAATTAGCATTGCAGAGTGTAATTTCTTATCAGGGCATTTTAACCCTGTATGTCACCTTTCATACAGTCCCGCTGCTGTTATCTAATGAATAGCGAAAGCCTTTTGTTTTGTAATTAGCGATTAATTATCTAAATGAAAGGAGCATTGCGTGAATGGCCACGTTTGTTTACTGTCACTCTTATTACTTGACACATTATTACAATGCAAAGCGAAATGTGTTCTTGTCGATGCATTTCTTTTCTCAAATGCTTTTTGTCCCTCCAGGGTTTGCCGTTTCTCTATTCAAAGCTTAGTTTTGGAAGTAAAATGGTTGGCTAAGTGAGAATTACACACTTAGATAAATCATTGTACTATAATTCAGCATTTTCCGGAGAACTGTCTGATGAAAGATTGTGCAAGCCTGACGGCACTTATAAAAATTCACATTGATTACGCAATGCAGTTCTCAAGAGACTTCTTGGCATGCACTTCAGTTCAGTATGCTTTACAGGTGTGTGGTTTCATATGCAATAAACTAATGCAACTAATGCAAGACCTTCCAAACCGACTGTTAATTTAGTTCAAGTGGTAATGGTCAAACAAATACTGTTAATAAAATCTCAAGTGGACCTGTGTGTATCATATTCGATAATACCACTATTTTCACTCGCCCTCTAGAACAAAAGACGTATATCTTAATGTTTTTAAGCACACAGATACAGACTTTAATAGCCTAACCAAAACCCTTTGCTCTCTTAGTCTGGATACATTAGTGCCATTTTTTTCAATGTTTTGCTGTCAAAAAAGGTCTGTTGTCTATATTCAGCAGTGAAGCGATGCATGAACAGAAGTCAAACAGAAGTCTTTATCAAACCAAGCAGCTTTCTGTTGCTCAGTGCAGCAAATTTGTTTGACCAGCTTGAACCAGTTGCAAAATCAAAACCCTTGCATGCAATTCCAGATTGCATGGATTCCTGTTGAAATGACTGGATTTTGCCCACTAAAACTGGCTGAAAAAATCCAAAACTTAGTATGCTGCTTACCTAGAAAGCATTTTAATGGAAACTGGACAAAGACCCAGATAAAGTTTCAAAAGGTAGGCAGGACATTATCCTACATTCTGAGACAGCTGGTAAGTTCCAAAGCAGCAATGCATGTATTTCTTTGCAAGGAATGCAATCCCTGAATTCACTGAAAGGCTGTGTGAAGTCATCCATGATTGTAAAAGGAGACAAGAAAACACCGAACTAGGTCTGTAGCGATTTGTTGATTTTATTCAACTATTCGATTATTATTTTTTTAAATCCTCGACTTCATTTTGCCCCCGTCGACTAACCGGCAAAATACCGGAAGTGGCGCATTTCACGTACGATAATCCATAAAACACATTATTAGACTGTTTTCCAAGGCTGCATGATATATCAAACCGATTTAAAATCATAATTAAGCATAATTGTGAATTCACAAATGCTACGATTTAATTAAATAATTATATGCGATGCAGTTCTAATATAGTATATGCGCTTTAATTATTTACATGCGTGTAGGTTACGTTCGTGCCTCACACAGCTGCTCCTTATCATTTACATGTGAGGAGCCTCTCAAACCCCGTCTCTGCATGTTGTTGTGAGTTTGGGTTTATTACAAGGTTCATCTGGGAACGCAACGTGCGCCATTTCATCAGATTTGTAAAGGAAATCATTTATAAATCTACGCAAACACAGGAGAATACATCGCGATTTCAAAATAAAAGCTCAAACCCTCACTCTGAGTTTAGGTTTTGATGTCCACATATTCATTTAATTACAGTGGCTATAGCATTTCTGTCCTAAAGAAATGGCCAAATATTAAAGCTTAAGTGGACATTTGAATTAAATGGTGCTTGGTCAATATTAAACAAGGATTAGATCGCACAGTAATGTGTAAAAACAATCATCAGGCCGTCTGCGCCCCCTGCAGGCCTTTGTTGTTATGCGTAATGTGCATTAGCTCTATTGTTTATAATACACTTTGTATTTTAACATTTTAACATTTTTGTTCAATAAAACCATATGATTTCTTGCTTTTGATACTTTATTTGAACTAATTATTATTGCCTCATTGCTATTATATGTGTATTTTAAGTAAATTTAAAGGCTACTGTTCACTTGCTTCTATTTTTATTACCACAAAAAAATATATATATAATTATAGGGCCCTATGAAATCCGTTTTATTTCCAAATTCAGTTTTTTTTTCCATTAATTTTTTTAAATAAATTTTATTAATCAAAAAACCTTAGGGTTGTGCCAATGGACGATAGTATGGTTTATGGAGTCAGAGATATTTCCTGTGGCATTGCCTTGACGATAGCAAGACGATTAATATTATTATTATTATTATTATTATTATTAGGATAGTAATACTATTACTATATGCGAATTCTCTCATCATAAACAACAAAGTGCAGATGTACGTGCGATGTAAGTATAAGAGATTTATTCATCTTACGGTGTAGATTCACTAATTATAACCGGTGTGTTTTTAAAGTGCATAAACTTGCGCTAGACTGAGCTTCTGATGAGATCTTTGGTAATGTAAATGTTCTTTGCTCATTTTCTGTAGCTGCTTTTTGAATAACCGAGGAAATGAAAGCATTATAATCAGTAACTTAAGATGTTTCTATTAATTTGTTTTCATGTTAAATACAAGTTCAGTCATTAGGCAGCTTTTAG
This sequence comes from Onychostoma macrolepis, assembly GCF_012432095.1. NCBI lineage: Eukaryota > Metazoa > Chordata > Actinopteri > Cypriniformes > Cyprinidae > Onychostoma > Onychostoma macrolepis. The sequence goes on along the minus strand of NC_081179.1, from coordinate 14,115,368 downwards.
CCTTAGGCTGGAGTTGGTTCACTTTTCAGCAATGAAACTAAGTAAATAAATAATTAAATTGCCTAAATTAGCACGATAATATTGTGGATTGGCGATCTCACAGGTTGACGATAGGACGATATGAAAATTGAGCATATCGCCCAACACTAAAAAGCCTGTCTAATTAATTGAGTTTTACATTTTTCTCTTTACCAAATTCTGTTTTGCATTATTTTCTGGATTCCATTTTAATGGTTCCATTATAAAATGACAAAGAGCAAGCAACACACAGAGCAAGCACATCGATCTCAAATGGGTGAGACTAAAGAAGCATATTAGAAATGCGAAGTCGACAACACCAAAGCTCCAAAAGTATCAAAAAATGTATTTAAAAAACTTTTGCATAGTGTGTTACATTTCGAGCACGCAGGCTCTTCATCAGACAAATGAACAACACTGATATGCCACTCTTTATACCTCCAGGTGATCAAAGGTCACGTGACCTAATACAATATTACCATAATAATAATACCCCAACAAATAAACCAAAACAATAACATATCAATCAAGGGAAAAAATTAAAGAGAAAAAGAAAAACAGAACATATAAAGCTATGCAAAATACAATTCTCAATATACAATTGATACCTGCCTACGTACATAAATTCAGCCAGTACCATCAAAACCTTTATTAGAGCTGTAAAAAAGCTATATAAATAGATAGATATTTTATATTTAAAGAAATGGATGAATATCAAAGTCCTCATTTAATCCTCTCGGGGACAACATATCTAATGTTGAAAATCCAAAAGGCCTCACGTTGTAAAAGTAATTTATTAATATCACCACCGCGCCGTGGACACTTGACTGCCTCTATTCCTATGTACTGAAGAGTGGAAACGGAGTGTCTCGAGTTTGCAAAATGCTGAGCTACTGGACTTTTTTTCAACTCTAATTGCACACCGATGTTCAGAAATATGAATTTTCAAAGGTCTACTAGTCTTACCAACATAGCATATCTAATGTTATATATATATATATATATTTTTTTATTTTTCTCCTAAATAAATTCTGGTAAATACTCCTTTAAAAAGTGTTTTTTTATTATAGTTTTATTATTAGTAGACTAGAACACGTGCATGTTGTCATTCTTACTCTATAATACTGAACTTTGATTTCAGTGATTTGGACACTTGCTTCTTGTACTCTATGTTGCACTTTACTTTTGCTTTAAAAAAAAAAAAGGATTTCATAGAAATCTGGATTTCATTTGAATATTTAATAAAATATTCTTAAGTAAAATTGTTGATATTTTTGTGGGAAATTAATCGTTTAGATTAATTGTTAGTGGCAGCCCTACACTAAACACACTCGAAAAAATGCTGGGTTAAAAACAACCTTTTCTGGGTTATTTGGCAACCCAGCGCTGGGTAAATATTGGACAGAACACATGCTATTTTGATCCAGCTTGTTAGGTTTTATACAGTAACCCATTTTCTGGGTTGTTTTTGACATGCTGGGTCAGTCAACCAATTGAAGGTTTTTCATTTTAAATAATAAAAATGCCCTCTAAAATCTGTTTAAATATGGACAAAAACAGTGTACAGTATATGTTTTATTGTGTAGATCCAATGGATGCTGTGTTTGTAGAAGGCTAATGCAGAGGATCCATTGGTGTGTCAGTGATACAATGCTACATTTCTCCAAATCTGTTCCGATGAAAAAACGAACCTCTTGAATGGCCTAAGCATGAGTAAGTTTTCAGCAAATGTTTCATTTTTTTCGTTGAACTGTTTCTTTAAACTATGATTTTGACTCAGATTTGTTTTTTTTGCTTGTTGAAGTACTGTGTAAAACATGCTCGCAAAAATTCCAATGGAATCAATTGTAAGTCAAGTCACCCGTGTGATTCCATTGAGAAACATCTATTTGTGTGGCCTATGGATTTGTCGCCTTAGTAGAGTATTACAAATCAGTTGTTTGCTTGTAGAAGGCAGCTGCCTAAATGTGCACAGTAACCAGCACAAATTTTGTGCTAAATGATAAAATGTATTGTATTAATTCCCTCAGAACTTAATGGGAATATTGTTTTGGTGTATCTCAGTGCAGCGGCGCCTTATGGTTTCCGGACCCCCTGAACATCATATTGACTTGGGCTCCCACGATCGCGTTCCTGGGGTGGAAGGGGTTATCCCCTCTGTAAAAATCGCGTTCCTGGGCCCCCTCTCCCTGGCTGGGCCCTTGGAATCGTCCTAAACTTCCCCCCGTTACGGCACCCCTTTATCAGTGTCTTTGCTGTTTTCATAATGTCAGCCATTTTGAAGTCTAGAGAGTCATTTTACCCCTGATCGCTGCACATGTTGTGATTGTAATTGAGAGTGTGCACTCAATTCACTCTCAACTAATAAAACTACTAGTACATTAAAATAAGATGGCTTCTCAGCCGAAGAATTGCCTTTTGAATTAGAGTGCTTTGTACACAATAGGATTAACAGTAAAACCTTGATACACTCTTTGAGGATAATGACTGTGATAATGACGATATGTGAAAGTCATTCTTTTATGCGGCCTCCTCGTCAAATGCAGCCTAGACTTTAATTTCTACATCTACATTTGAATGCAGTAAACTAAAGGACAGTATTTGTGTTTCTGTCTGCATAGCATCCCCCCTTTCCAGATCACTGTTCACTGTCTTGGCAGTGATTCAATCCCGTCTTTCTCTCTCTTTAGACTCTCCACAGGTGTGCAGTTGCCAAGGAGACTTGTGTTCAAGGCTTGGCGTCCCACATATATTCATATTCTTCAGGCTAGCTTGGATATTTCAGCTACTGTAATGTGTGTTTTAGCAATTCTGTCCTTTGCATTTTGAACTGCCAGTGTTTGTTAAAGTTAAAGTGAGCGTGAAATCAAATATAGTTTGCTCTCCATGATAGAGTGCAACATTACTAAAAAATCACTTTCATTTTCTTCATAGATATAAATGTTTCAATGAGCTCGCTGGTTGCTAAGTGTTGTATGGTTTACCTACACGCTCAAACTGCTCATGTATTTGTGTTTAACTCAGTATTTTGCAATAAACTATTTTGTTTTAAATATATATATATATATATATATATATATATATATATATATATATGTGTGTGTGTGTGTGTATATATATATATATATATATATATATATATATATATGTGTATATGTGTATATATATATATATATATATATATATATATATATGTATGTATGTATGTATGTATTCTTGTGCAGTCTTGTTTTTTCACAATTCAGTCAATTCCAAATGGATAAATGAAAGCGTAGATCAGTGTAGATATTTAATTCAAATTCAAAATATATAGGCTACTCTACTGTTCAAACGTTTGGAGTCAATAAGATTTTTTTAAATGTTTTTGAAAGATTTTACCAAAGCTGCAGGTATTTGAACCAAAATTCAGTAATTTTGTGAAATATTATTACAATTTAAAGTAACTGTTTTCTGGTTTAATGTTTCTTAAAATGTAATTTATTTAATTTATTTTACATTTTTATCATTGTTGAAAACCGTTGTGGTTTTTACCATTTTTGTGGAAACCATGATACAGGATTTATTTAAAATATTAATGTTTTATAAATTATTTTATAATATTAGATTAAAGATAACTTAAATCTAACATATGTAATTATTTTATAAATTCAGTCATTTATTTTGGGTTTGGTACAGTAACAAACAGATCATTTAATTTTGCAAACAACATATTGACTTCATAATATCAGCTGGAGGTCTCTCATAAGGTTCCAGTTCCAGTTATACGTTCGCATGAATGGAACCATAATATTGTCAGAACTATATTGCTACAGTATAGATTTCTGTATTTCTGAAATGACATCAAAACGCTGTGTGGCTGTAACAAAGGAGTGTTGTTAACACCGATCTAAGCGATAACAGGTGAAGCCACAGAGGCTCCTCGACTGTCAGCTCGACATCCTCAGGCGTTCTGAGAGACTAACTCTCACTGTCAGTTCCAATGCAAGCTCTGTCACTGCCAATGTGGCTTTCCAGCAGAAGTCAGACATCACTCTGACATTACAATGCAGCCCGGCTTGCCCACACATGACAGTGACTGATGTTCGTTCTTGTAAATGACTCGTCTTTTATGGAGGTGACGACTTTGTTGGTCTCGTGGCGCCTCTCGTTTCACCTCATCACACTGATTGGTCGACGTGTCTGTTCGTCTTTTTCTGACGTGGGTGAACACCAGCCTGTTCCTCAGAGGTATCCTTTGAATTCTTGCTGTCAGGTTTCTGGACGTTCTCATTGTAAATGATTTACCCCAAGGACAGTCAGATGTTGCATAGGTTTCAAATTAGATGTTGTTGTTTTCTTTTGGACCACACAGTGATAAATAGTTGGACTGTGTATTGATAGAACAGATTTGATTTGATTTATTTATTTTTGATTTCCATTTAAATTTGATTTGATTCTGATTTATAAGTTCTCAATTAAATTCTGATGATGATTTAAATTTGATTTGAGTCTAATTCTCAAGCTCTTAATTCTATTCATATTCTGATTCCAATTTAATTCATTTTTATTCTTATTTACAAGCTCTTAAGTTCTGCTTATGATTTCATTTTGATTATATTTCAATTCACAAGCTTTTGATTTTTATTCTGATTTAAATTTCATTTTGATTGACAAGCTCTCGATTCAGTTCCAATTTTAATGTGATTCTGATTCACAGGCTCTCAAATTGATTTCCATTTAAATTCGATTTGGTTTGTTTCTGATTCACAAGCTTTCAATTCAATTCTGATTATTTAAATTTGATTTGATTCTGATTCTCTATCTCTCAATTCAGTTCTGATTCTGATTTGATTTTTGATTAATTTCTGATTTCATTCAGATTAGATTATGATTCACAAGTTCTCAATTAAATTCTGATTATGATTTCAATTTGATTAGCTACTGATTCTCAAGCTCTCAGTTTAATTCTGATTCTGATTCCAATTTGATTCATTTTGATTGTCATTTACAAGCTCTTGATTAAGTTTTGATTCTAATTTCAATTTGATTATATTTAAATTCACAAGCTTTTGATTTTGATTGTGATTTCAGTTTTATTGATTGACAAGCTCTTGATTCAGTTCCAATTTTAATTTGATTCTGATTCACAAGCTCTCGATTCATTTCTGATTTCATTTAACTGGATTCCAATTCATAAGCTCTCTCAATTTCATTCCAAGTTGTTTAAACATATATTCATTTGGAAAAAATTCAGGTACATCACGTCAGTTTTTTATAACTCAACTAATGCTGTAAACTGTTTTTTTTTCTTCTGATTCAGTTAGATTTCATTTCACTTCACAAGCTCTCGATTCCAGTCTGTTTCCAATTTGTTTAAATTAAATTCCAATTCTGATTCCAATTTAAATTAGATTAGAATCATTTTCAGTTCCCAAGCTCTCAATTAAATTTTGATTTCAATTTGATTTGTTTCCTATTCACAAGCTCTCGATTCGACTCCTATTTGAATTTTATTTGAATTTATTTGGAAATATTGCTGGTTTAGGTCAGTTTTTCTGAAGCAAATAAAAAAAACATATAGGCCTATTTGTAAATAAGTCATTTTAAAGATGAGGCTATGTTCATCAAAAATAACACAAAACATACACTTTAAAACAACTGAATTGGACAGTGAAGTTTCATTCCAATCTAATTGAAAATAACATAGACTGAAACATCAGTTTTAGTGTATAAGAGTCAATATTTTTCCCCACCCTTGTTAACTATCCAAACCTTGAAATGTCCATGAAAATCTTGTGAAAAAACACAAAACCACAAGGTCAGTCAGAAAAAAAAGCGTTTATGTATGTGCACATGTATGCATGTCCTCACGGCTTGCTTTGTTGAAGTGTGCTGGTGTGTATATATGTGAGTGAATATAGAAAGAGCACTTTGACCTGTATGCACACAACTACATGATCAAGCTATTCAAGCAACACTGAATGAACCTCATATGAATTTACATTCTTCTAACTCTCATTCACTAAGCAATCTGTGCGAATGGACGACCGTCGTCATTAACGTATTGATTTTCACTGACAAAGAGCCGGCATTGGCTACAGGATGATTTTCAGTTCCAAGCAAAATGAAAAATCCCCAATTTATTTCAATTTGCTCACCACTTCAGGCTGAAGATGCGTGTGTGCGTGTGTGTAGATGCAGTTTTAGATGAAGTATTTACCCTGAGCCAGGACAGATTACACTGGGTCTAACAGACCTAAGGCTGTAATTAAACCCACTGAGAAATCAGGCCAAACACTAAGGCGGCCTCTATTTCTCAGAGACAGGCTGAAACGTCAGCTTTTTAAAGGCCACAATAAGGGCTTAAGAACCTCTCCAAAACTCTAATCAGGCACAATAGTCATTTATTCCCTCCGATTTGTCACAAAGCAATAAAAGATTCAAAATAAACTCGTTTCACCTTAAAGAAAGTCCTCAAGGTTTGTCTTTAAATGCTGTCAGTCTGATGTTTGGATGAGTTCTTATTTGTCCTAAATATTGTAAGAGACTGAATTAGCTACTGTATGACAAAGTTCATGGAGTACCTTGTCTGTGAGGTACATTTACTGTAGAAAGCATGTGTTGAAGGTCATGGAAACAGTGAGTTGAAACTGAGAATGGATCATTCTTTTGAGTTGGCAATGAACTGGTTGATTGAGTTGAGTTGATTGAGAAAAACTCATTTATGAAGCTTAGCACACGGGTCTGAAGCAGCACATCCAACTGATAAGAACTTTGAATGAATAATAATAATCAGAAATGTTTTTGAGCATCAAATCAGCATATTAGAATGATTTCTGAAGGATCATGTGACACCGAAGACTGGAGCTAATTCAGCTTTGTATTATAGGAATGAATTATATAAAATGCATTGCATTTAAAATGTATTAAAATAGGACATTTGTTTTAAATGTTGGTCGTATTTTACAGTAGTGTTTACTGTATTTTTGATCAAATAAATACAGTCTCTGGGCGTTTTGAAGTCGTATTTTACATTAATATTACATTTATATAAATGTCCATGTTCATTATTTAGTATTATTGTGTGTGTGTGTGTGTGTGTGTGTGTGTGTGCATGTATACATAGAAAGCACACTTAAATAAAAATAAAAATTCAATATAAATGTATGGAAACTATTGCAATATCAAGCACAATCATTCTGAAATGATTGTGAAAAAAGATAAAACAGTAATCAGATGTAAATCAAAACCTGTAAATTATCGGCATGGTCTTCATTGCATGATTATTAGATATAATACATATGTACAGTAATAGTTTGAAAAGCAGATCTATAATAAAATACAGTCTAAATACAGTTTTTGTGCCTCACCAATACTGTAAGATTGGTATTTTTATTTTATTTTTTATTTTTTTAGAATTTTTGTCATAATGTTTGACATAATATTTGTCATAGTATGTCAAATATTTGTCATAATGCAATTTTGTCATTCTCTGACACTGTTTCAACACCTGCTGGAATTGTTTAGCAGCTGAACAGTCAAAAAAAAAAAACGTTTGAATCTTCTGAATACGAAAACTACGAGAGGTCCCTGTGCAGTATTTCAAGATGTTCACAGAGATGCATTGTTCTCTGTTAAAATCTGGCATGTTTTCATGCCTAACTTGGTCTGAACAGGTGTTTTGAGTTCACTGAATCTTTGAAAACAGGCACTTTGCAGAGAGTGAAAAGATTTGGGTCATTCAAATTTGATGAGGCCAGTTTCAAATCTGCTATTGGAACATTCAGAGTAAATTTTGTGGACTTTCTGCAATGTGCCATGTACTTTCACAAAAGCTGTGCGCTAATGTACAGTAACAGTTTTGAAAATATCTTTCTGCTTATGATTTTAAGGAAAAATTAATATATGTGACTGTATAGTGATCATAACACCTGCAAAAACTTGAATTATGTTGTCAGATAGTTCATGATAATTTTTTTAAACACTAAAAGCCTACGTGGTTATGTTTTATTACAGCACACAGTGTTTAATGAGACCCTCAGTTACACAGCTGTTGTCTTGAAAAGTTAAAAATAGTCTGTTGTCATGTTCTCCGATGGAGCTGGGCGGCGTGTGAAAGCAGAAGGCTCACCAGGCTTTATGAACTGTCTAATTAAGTTCGTAGCAGTTGACGTGAGTCAAGTGGCTTATTTCTCCAGATGCTTCAGGAGTACAAGTATTTTGAAGCCGGATGATAAATCTGTAAGCTCTCTGCGGCGTTACCCAGGAACGAGTGGCCCTTAGAGTCACATGCAAGTCGAGAATGAATTAATCAGAGCACAACATGATGACACAGGAATGAGGACGGGTGTGTGTGTGTGTGTGTGTGTGTGTGTGTTTGTGCATGTAACTGTGTTATCCACATCATTTCTGTAGCGTGGGCTGATGACTCTTTGATGCCCTTGCTTGAGCGTTCGTCTCAGCATGAGCTGCGATCGATCGAGATGTTTATCTGAGAAGAAGATGCCAAACTGGAAGGACGTTTGATTGTCATTAGAGATATGAGATTGCAATCTTTGCTCACATGTCAGTCAGTCAGTGTTACAGCTGTGCACTGCCAGACTCATTTACAGTTATCTTGTAAGATTTAAGAATTGATTTTGATTAGGAATTTTATGTGAAGTATGTACAGCAGTCCTTGAATTTGATTGGTCGAGCAGTGTTCTAATTGGAACTGTTTTCTTTGGCAGAGGAAGAAAAAAAAAATGAACCAACTGGCCAAATTTTGCCAAAATGTAACTTACTTTGTAAGTTTTGTATTGTTTATGGAAGCAATATCATACTTTCATTTAAGCTCTCATACTAAATATTATGATTGCTTTTTTTGTGGCTGATACCAAATTTTAATTTTTTCGTTGTTTAATTTCAGATTTTTGACACAAATAAATGATCACTATACTACAAAATAAAAATATGCATTCTTCTTATTATTTTGTTGTTAGAAAGAGCTACTATTATTTTTTTTTTACTACTGTTTTTATATATTTATTTTATTTATTAGTTGTTGTTTAAGTTATTTTATTTATGCAAAATTGTTTTACATGTTTTATGGATGCAAATTTATTTTCATGTTTGTTTTGTGCTACTGTGTGGTATCAGATATGGGTCTTGCATGCATTATTGTTGTATGCGTTCATCAGCACACATGGATGTAAATAAGAAACAGCACCTGAATCAGTCTGTTTGAAATCACAGTGCTGAATTATTTTGGATGGGAGCTTCAACGTTTTTAGGAATGTAGGCGATCTGGGAACGTTTAATACAGTATTTATTTTCTATTTAAAAATAGAAAGCTGGCGTACAAGCCACAAAAGAACAGATGGAACCTAACAATTAACAATAGAAAAATGCACACTTGAATGCAAAGATGTACAAGTTTTATTATACTCTCTCAAACTCATAAACAATGGCCACAAGTACTTTTAAAATAACACACACACATAATTGACATTACAAATGAAATATACCCAGGTGAACCAGAATCGAATCTGCAAAATCTGTATTGTTACCCTGCCCTAATGACTGTGATGTTCACGTACTTTTGCCCATATAGTGTAAAATACACAACAAATGCATACTTTAGTTTTGTGCAGAGATATTTCTAAATCATCCATGTTACTTTTGATGAATGTCTCATTCCAGAAGACCCAACGTTTTTAGAAATGTTCCTTTGTTCCTTAGAATGAAAAACTTTTTGAAATTTTGAATCATTTCAAATCTGTCAAGTGTTTATTTTTAGCGAAGCACCAGGTGTTGTTTTTATATGACTTTCCTCTGCTGTTTCTCAGGATGTGCTGTTGAAGTTGCCCCTCGCTGCTGAACTGAGACCAATTTTATTGTTGCTCCAGCAATGGTTGTGTTTAATTAATGGTTGAGGGGACGCGGTGCACTTGATGCAGTACCAGTAAAGCACCCTCACAGGGGTTAATTGAAGTTCCTCTTTGTTTCTCCAGGGAGAGAGGGTTCGTTTAACTACAGCTTCTCCTCTCTGTTGTCTTCCAGTCGGGCCTGGGCCACATCTTTGTTCTCTGCAGAAATCTTTTGTTTATCTTTCATTACAGTGACTTCATTTTCCTTTCTGCTTTTCATCATCTTAACTGCGGCTCTGGAGGATGGACGGCTCTGGGAATGAGAAGGAATGAACTGAGAGCAGGATATCTAATAGGACGGGGAGATCTTGCCGCACAGTCGGATTAGGGCAGTATAGATATTCGTAAATAGTACATTGCGTCCTTGTCTGGGGTTGGAAACCCTGTTATTTTTATGAAAAAGCATATTCGCAATTAAACATGATTATACTGAACAGCTATGTGTATTAGGACTTAATTAGCAGTAAGCTCTCTATCGTAGTTTGACATTAGCTGCACTTTGGGTCACATAAACATCAAAACTTTAAATATTACTCGTATTTTGTGTGGCAGAAACCTAACCGAATTGAGAAAAATGCATTAAAATTAGACATACTCCAATTAACACTACTGAATCACTTACAGCTAACCTTTAGCAACCAGCAGCGCATTGTAGCATGCTAAATGTCACTATTTTGATGAACATTGAACGAAAACAAATCTCCAGCTGTTATCATCTTCCTCAGAAACGCATAAATTAATTCTTATTTCAACATTTACTCACGCCACGTAGTGTAACGGAAACTCCTGCCTTTTGTTAGCAATACTTTGCTGATGCAATGCTATGCTAATTAATTATTCACATAGTCTCAATGCAAATCAATTAAGGTGTTGGAAAATAAGTGAACACACAAAAAATACACATGAAAGTAAGGGTTAACTATAAAATAAAATTGCATTTTGATTGAACTGTGTTTACAGGACAAGTGTATACCTTATACATATAACGTTGGGTCCAGTCTTCATACATTTAGATGTATATTTGTATAAAGATATAGAAATTATTCATTACAATAATGGTTGACAAAAACAATGGTTTCATGAATCGTCTGTATTTCATAATTATTTTACTATTTCAGCTTTTCTGAAAACCCAATTATAAGCTATTTAATGGTAAGCTCTGCTGTAACAACTTGCCCCATATAATAATGTATAATAATTTCAATGTGTGTTTAATGAGCTATTTTCCCCCTTGGCAATAACAATTTTCAGTAGCTTTTCTTTTCTTTTTAATGTGAAGAAAATATACTCTAGTAGTCCAGTATACTGAGAATTAAAAAAAAAAAAAAAAAGCCCACCTAGATTAAAATAAATGACATCTCTCTGCTGCAAAAGGTGCTTTTGTTTAATCTCATTTTAATATAGTCTGTTGAAAATTGTGAAGCCACACATGGTCTTCCGCTGATAGTGATGTCCCAAACTGCTGACTATGGACCTAATGTGTACATAATTATCTCAAGTTTGCAAGGCTCCAGCTTTTCAAATGGTGTGCTCAAAAGTGTTGAACGCACAATATTAGCACTGCTAAATGAAAAGATTATAGAATGGATTTGAGCATAAATGCAGTATTCAAGCCACAGCAGATTTAGTAGAGCAGATTAAAAACTTAAATAGTTTTCAACCTACTATTACAAAATGTGCTAAAAGATAATGTAGAAGTCTCTCATTTTTATTGTTGTTGTACATATTTTGTGGATAAAGTCTGCATAGTTTAGATGGAATATAATTTGCCTTGATTTGTAGTTTTTGCTTTTGGTGATGTACAAGTGTACTTTTAATGGATCCTACTGAGTTGGTTTTTCCATATAACTAACTTAGCTTTCAAGTTCATTGCTTTGTTGGAATTTAAAATACTGTCAAGTACCAGATGAGCATAATTTAGTGCTAACATCTGAGGATCCCTTGAGAGGTGCATTGAAAACACAGCACACACACACACAAACACACGCGGCGTCACACATGGTGATTTTAGTTTTCCTTTGAAGGGCCGTCATGAAGCGGTGCGCCGGTAGTCACAGTTCAACATTGCGTGATATGCATGACTAAGCGCTGATGTCAAAAACGCTAACAAATAGCATGACTCAACTAAAAGATGCTCTCTGTGGAAAACATCAAGGAATTTGTTCAAGGGAATGTGATATAACAGGCGGAATGCACTGAATCCTTTGATTAATTTTTCAGTGCTTTACTAATTTTTGAAAATGAGGTGAGCGTTTAGAAATATTAACGGCATTAGCAGTAGTAATTAGTCGTTATCCAAAGCTGTTTAGGTTGTTTTGGGATTTTATTAAGAGTTTGCATCCACCCACCTCAGGTCTCTTTGCAGATTGTATTTTTTGGTTCTGTACCGCGGTCTGTTTGCTTCATCAAGGTAAACAGCATGAGCGGTGTACTAGCGCTAGCTGTAAATATGGGGAAAAGTGATGGACTCAGGGGAAAAGATGCCAGCTTCACTCTTTTATTCATGTGTTTCTTCAGTTTTACTGGTAAAACTTAACAATGCCCTGTGGAAAATGCTTTTAGAAAAGCTTTATGTTGTCAAGTGGCGTGCATTTTCACAAGAGACTGGTTTGCTGTCATATACCAAAATGCTATCCACATGCCAGACAATGGTTATCAAACATAATCCTAAACATTTAGAACTGAACTGTGGATGTCAGATATACTTGGGTTTGCACCAGTTTACTATAGTGCAAGTAACTTATTTCATTAGTGATGCACAGTATTAGAAGAAATAATATTGGTATCAGTCAGTGTTGGATATTTAATTCATTTCACCTCATGTTCATTTTATATTTAGATTAGGTATTGTTATTATAAACAATAATAATATAAAATGATGATGAAGATGTGAATATTTGATTGACTGTAATCAGTTACATAGTAACTAATCAATTACGTTTTTGCAAATCATGTGTAATTAAAGTGTTCAATTTTTAAAAATTGAAAATGCAAAACAGAAGCATTAATAATAATATTTAATGATTGATATTTGATTGATTGAAGGTCACTAACCATAATATTTACTATATTTTCTATTTGTAATTTCATTTGCAAATAATGTGCAAAACAGAAACTTAATAATTCAGTTTTATTTTATTTATTTTTTTCTGAATCCCAAATCGACTTTTGTAATTTGTAACATGTATTTATGAATTTCTATACTGGCCTGCAGAGTGCACAGTTAAGATATCCTGAGGTGCTATCCTATCTTTCTTAGGTTCATTTTGCTGACAAGTCCCTACCAATCACAAAACACAAGGCTAGGACTGTGTCAGGAGAGATTTGCAGGATAAAGTCAGCCTCTTTATTCTCTACGGCATCTAACGTCACCTGGGGTTAGAATGTTCCTGGAGCTGTAAGCCTGAACCCAGACAAAGATCAACTTCAAAAGGAAAATCTCTATTAAAACTACACTAGGCTTAAACTAGACAAGAAACGAGGAACTCAAGTCTGTGAAGCTGAGGTTCCCAATGAAAGTTTCAGATTTGACAAGTGTTCAGAGCACAGACATACTGAGAACACACAGACGTTACACAAGTGAACTCAAGCCAGCTTCCAATCTGGGCATAAATCTGGGCATTAATATTACAATATGATTTGAGCAAATTAATTATTGATGGAAATATAAACGGTGTCTACAAGCACAAACTGTTCTACCCTCTTTTTCTTCAGCAGTTTATAGTGAGTCAAGACGGTTTTGCTCGTAACAATGTCACTGCAGGGAGTGGAGGACATTACTATGTTTTTAATATGAGAAACTAGGGAGCACATTTATAGATACATTAACATATTACATCCACCATCGACATTTTCTGAAATCAGCCCGTAAGGCATTATGGGACGATGTCCCATTACCAAAAGCCATTTGCCTATTAACACAAAAAACTGAATTATACCAATAAGATGTTAAAGGTGTTGACAATTATAGCTGTCAAGGTGACCTCTAAAAGTGTGTTTCCAGGGGGGACAATCACTTATACTGTGTTGGCACTTTTTAGAAAGCCATATCGGTGAGTTTCTCGATAACAAATATGGGTACAGATTTTACAAGAAGACACTTTATTAAACCACACCTTAAAACAGTACTAACCAGTCCTAACTTAACTGTTATGGCCCTCCAATTTTGTTTTTGGAGTTGCTGCCCTCCAGTTTTTTAAATGCAAGTCTGTGGACTATTGGTGTGTTCAGATACTTTATGTAAAATAACCAAAGCGTTGTCACTTATGGTAACACTAGGAGGAATAAAAACAAACAAACAATATTTTCACTTGTAAACTGTTTTTCTCAATTCAGCTGACTGTGTTCGCCTCATGGGCTTCAGTTTTAATTATGTAACTACAAAATTTATCACCTTCTTTCAAGAAAAGCGGCATATAAAAATGCTTGGCAATGCCACAATTCATTCCAGGCCTCATAAGAATAATGTCAGATCAAATTTGACCACTTTATGAGCACATTTTACACGTACAGTAAATCACACTGTTCACGTAAATCTCCAGTTCATTCCTATAGGATGTTTTGCAAAGCTTGCCTGTTTTAGCAAGAGAAACCAAGAAAAGTGAGGCTTAGCAAAAGGCCAATTGGTTATCAGTGAAAATGGCAAGAGTGTTATAAACTCACAATTCTACGAAATTGCATACAATATAAACTCAAGTCACAATTAAGTGTTTTAATCTCAGAATCATGGGGAATGAAGTCATAATTGTGAGAGATAAACTCAGAATTGCGAGGAAAAAGTCCGAATTGTGAGATGATTAAATTAAAATGTAATTAAAATTAAAACTTTTTTATATATTGAGGATTAAACAGGCTTTAGTAAAGAGATTTTAGCATGTACGGGAGAAAAAAAAAAAAAAATGACAGAAGTGTTTTCATATTCTACCTCTTGCTTGTCAAACACTTACTTTGTGCTTTTGTTTTTACTTATGTTTTAATTTAATGATTTAAACATCTGTGTTAAAACTTTTTAAAGGAATGGAATATTCATTAAAAAAAAATACTTCCAACATCAGGAATTGATTGGATCTTAAAAAAGTGTTAAATATCAGAATGGAGCCAGACTTTAATGCTAAAACATTGCTATTTGGGTATTGGTTAACATTTTCTGAAAGATGCGGAGCAAGCAATGACATTTTGACTGATTAAACATACAAAATAAGAACAGAAACATGCATTAAGAAAGGAAATTGGGGTATTTTTGACTCGTCAACATGTAATTTAAATCAATAGGCATCATGGACCTTTGACTTTCATGCCATTAATCAAGTTTGGCTTCAAACTGAATGTTTCAAAGTTGTAGGAACATTAAACTAATCATAGCAAACTACAATGCTATTTTGGATTAAAACTTAGAAATTCCACAGAGCTTTTATTCAAGTCTCCTTCAGACGCCCACAAAATATCTCGTGCACATGTACGATTGCTTTCACGGGTAGCCCACTTGTTTATATATAGATATTTCTGTACCTTCATATACAGTGTGTTTGAACTGGACTTCCTCTCCCGCATAAATCATTCGTAAGCATAAGAAGAACACACTTATCTACTTCTCTCAGACCTGTACTTACATTCGAACATGAAATGAAAAGAAATGTGACTGAGGCAACAGAAAAGCACTTATCTCCCAGAAAACAAGACTCGGTTTGGACAGGAACCCTTGAATGTAAACAGTCTTATAAGAGACATGTTTGAATGGAGACAGCATTGGAGTTTATTTAAATGAATGCAAATGCAGCACTCCTTATTAATTGGTTGACTGATGGGTATTTGCTGTAGAAGGTCTCAGCAGTCAACTGACAAATAAAGCACTTTAGATTCTCATTCATTTAAATGCAGTCCAATATTTTATGTAGCAAATTTGAGGTCAACTGTTAAAAAAACATTCCAGGCTAAGTGCCAGTTAAACTAGGACTGCAACAATTAAACAGGAAAAAAAACGCAAATGAAAATAATAAACTAGGAATTTCATTATCGAGTCATGTGTGCGCATTGTGCATGAATAAAATCTCAGTACATATTCTATTAACAAAACACTTGTGAAAATTAGCCATGACAACATTTTCTATGGAGCGATTAAAACAAACCCATGCTTAAAGTCGTATACCTGTGAGCATTGCCCTGGATGCTTTAACAAATGCATGTTTTTGAGACATGTTTTCGAAAACTTCACAGATGTCACTGAACGAGTGCTATGAAATATGTGATTTTGTGCTTTAATATTAATATGAAATTAAATGTACCATTTTTTGAACAAAATATGCATGTTGTGATGCAGATAGTTCCTTTTCGTCCACAGAATTAGGATTTGGGAGATACACACTCAGAATTGCGATAATAAAGTCAGAATTGTGTATTGTAAACAATTCTGAGTAAAAAAATTGCGAGATGTCAACTTAAAAATTCTGAGTTAGAAAAAAGTTCGAATTGCAAGACGTTAAAAGGATAATTCACCCAAAAATTCTGTCATTAATTACTCCCCCCTCATGTCGTTCCAAACCCGTAAGACCTTTGTTCATCTTCAGAACACAAATTAAGATTAATAGGGCATCGTTGAAATAGTCCATGTGACATCAGTGGTTCATCGTAAGTTTATAAAGCTGCGAGAATACTTATAATAAAGAAAGCAAAAATTTCGACTCCACAATGCATGCGAGTGATGCTGGTGACTCAGGAGCCGGCGTTCTGACGTAGAACCCGGATGCACTGTGGCTTGTTTGCAAGCAGAGGAATGCACACGCATGCATCGTGATACTGTCGTGAACGCACATCAAAGACTGACACAGAAGAGAAGGAATCGTGGAATAAAGTAATTATTTTTTTTAAATTAGTTTTCTTTGAGCATAAAAAGTATGCTCTCATAGCTTCATAACATTATGGTTGAACCACTGATGTCACGTTGACTATTTTAACGATGTCCTTTCTACGTTTCTGGGCCTTGAACGTGTCAGTTGCGTTGCTGTCTTTGGAGGGTCAGAAAGCTCTCGGATTTCATCAAAAATATCTAAATTTGTGTTTTGAAGATGAACAAAGGTCTTACGGGTTTGAAACGACATGAGGGTGAGCAATTAATGACAGAATTTTTGGGTGAATTATCCTTTTAACGTCTTGCAATTCTAACTTTTTCTAACTCACAATTTTTGAGTTGACATCTCGCTATTTTTTTACTCAGAATTGTTTACAATACACAATTCTGACTTTATTATTGCAATTCTGAGTTTGTATCTCCCAAATCCTAATTCTGTGGACGAAAGGAACATTTTTGGGTGAACTATACCTTTAACTGAAAATTGTGAGATATAAACTTGGAATTTCGAGATTAAAAAAAGGAACGACTTTTTTTCAATATTTTGTGGCAGATATGGACTTCCGTAGTTAAGAGACACATATGGTAATATGAAAATCGGTCCAAAGAAATGACAGTAACACGTTGCTATACTTTGAACAGGTAATTGTTGTTTTATAATGTCAATTATTATATATTACATTAGTTTGTATTTTATACCTGTTTTGCACATATCTGTATTGGAAAAGAAAAAAGAAAAAACACGTTGACAGAAATGCACTTGCAATGCTAGTCCCACAGACTTCCATTGTAAATGCATTAACGTCAACACATTTTTTGTTTTTCTCCAGAAAAACAGTACATCTGTCCTACTACAAGTCTTTAGTTCTACATTGCAGCTACACGTCAACCAAGGGCTATAAACCTGTGCGCATCATTTATTAAAGCCTTCATAAATGTAACATGAAAGCCTCATGATTTATTTGCAAACAAATGTTGCGCTTCATAGAAAGGATGTTTTGATTCAGTGTCTTTCGATCATTGGTGACAGCAGAAGGTATTAACAAAACACATGACGAGTGACACAACTCATCTTTGTCTTTAAGTCCTACGCTGATATTCTCTGGCTTGTGTCAGTGCCTCCAGACTGTGGCTGTTCTTTCACACCGCTGAAAGATGTTTCACCTGCTTTGCTCCTGTCCGACTTGTAGAGCCTTCCGTCTGGCGCTTATCTTTCCCCTGCCACACTCAGTCATTTTCTGTCAATCCTTTCATCCATCTTCTAGTGCTCCCTGCATCCCGGCAGCTGTGCTGAGAACATGGCACACGGCCCGACGCTGAGCGTCAGCGCGGTACTGCTTCAGAGATACTCGGGTCCTGTACTGCATTACTGCTTTCTCCTCAAGAGAGAGGAAAGATGGAGAATGAGAGAGGTGAAATATGGATATGAAGCAGGAATAGGAGGCTTTTTTTGCAAGAGAAGTGGGCAGAATTGACTCATAGGCTATAAACTGGTGTGAAATAATGGTTTGAAGATGAGTCAAAAAGATTGTAGGCTCGAAAGCGGCCTTTGGGCAAGACTTTACTGACAGCATGAACATCCAAATAAAACTTATTTACTTAAAAAAGAATCATTCCTGGTCTTACTGCTCATGCATGTTATTGCAAATAAAATAAAGGTTTGTATTCGCAATGTTTTATCAAAATGTAAAAACTTGCTCCTCTGAAGCTGTTGTTTCAGCTAAACTAAATATGATGAATAACTTACAAACTTAAATGAAAATTAGAAATGTTGCCTTGGCAAGTTTATGTTGAAGTACTGAATTTACTAAACCTAAAATTAAAAAAATGACTAAAAAATGCATTAATAGAAATACAAAAACTATATAAAACAGAGAAAAGCACATAAAATTACTAAAAACTTGAAATATAAAAATAAAAGCTAGTTTAAAATATTAATAAATACAATAATAGTATAAATAATATAAATAATACAATAATAACACTGAAATAACACTGATCTGAATTTCAAGCCCATTTTTAATTTTGAAAATGCATTTTTATTCAGAAGATTTTTATATCTGAAAAACATCAGATATAATTGAAAAACATCATATACTGTATATTTGCAGTAATACGCCAATTAAAATTCTTGCTGATACCAATAAGCCAGATAATTGTTTTAATTTTATGGTCATTAACTATTTAATGACCAATATTGAAATACTATACTATTTTGATTAAATAAATTAAACATTGAAAATTAAAATGAATCATTTTAAGTTAGGCATCACAATGTAATAATGCTATAGATTTTAGATTTATTTACATTTAACAGTGTTATTAAATTTCAAACCAGATTAAATTTTATGTTGGCAATAAATTACTTATTATTTACTTATTAAATTCTTAATTGATTAATGACCTACAATAATTTAAATATTCACACATTAAATATATCTATTGAGTTTGTTAATATTATTATTATTATTTCTGTCTTGCATTTTCATTTTTTTTTAATTGAACATTTTTTATGAATCATCATTTTATATTATTTCTGTTGCTGTTTACTGTATAAATAATAATAATGAAACTTATGTAAATCATATTATGTGTAATTAATATATATATATATATATATATATATATATATATTTAAAAGTGCAAAATAGAAGCATTTTCACCAGTGCTATATACATACAAAATACACACTATTTTGTCTAATGAAAGATCTATGACCATGATATGCAATGGTATTACGGCTGATACCATTATTATTCCATGATACTGTCATATTACATTTTTATAAAGAATATTATCTCATGCGGTCAGTTTTCTTGCTTTCACTAGCATCTGAAACCAACAGAATAAAGTCTAGATGCACATAACTACGTGCTTTAAAAGAAAAGTAAAGTAAAGATGTGGTGACATTCCTCTTCACACTGATGGACCGACACATGAAGCTTTAGCCATCTGTACCTCAGCACTGCCAGACATCAACTCTTCATCACGGCTTCAGAACAGAAGCAGAATTACTCAGCCGTATCTGTCACGCTGTACCTCACTGTGATTTTAAGCCTGGATTTCTCACACTTCTCCTTTGTTGTTATAGTTTTTTCACAGGTGACAGAGTTTGTTCTGTTGTGCTCAAAATGTAGCTGCACCGTGTAATCGTTGGCCTTTTTCATCAGGCGAGTAACAGCAGCCTTTTACATATACAATCAAATCACACAGGCCTGCTCACAAATCCTCGTCCAAATGAAAGTGCAAAAGTCTGTCCACATTAAATCATACAGCGTTTCCTCTTTAAGTAGAGTAGATCTGTTCATATATTGGAGCAGCTCTGAAATATGAGCGCACATAAAATGAAGTGTGAGCTTGTTTTTATTGGGAAGTGGAGTGATGTATAGTGTTATGAAGGGGTGCATGAAGCAGATCTGTATTATGACTATGATACCTTGGAAGACATGGCCTTAGTCGTTGTTTGCATTCTGAAATTTTGGGAGATTTGCTTTACCTATGTCTATTTCTTGTGTCTGTTGTCAAGGCTAATGGTCTTTAGTTAAAGAATTAGAGTCAGGCGGTGGATCCTATCACTGAAACACGGTGAGTTTGGCTAACAGCACTGCACAGTAATAGTCGTTTTATATTCCAGCATGAAATATTTAAACAATGTCCATCGGCCATTGTTTGTTCAATCTTCCTGTTGAAAGCCGTTATTTTTCAGACCCTTAAAATGTCGTCAATAATTTAAATGGTTATGCGGCGCATAAATATCAGCCTTCATTTTGTTTTCCTTTTAGTTTCTGAAGGACATCAAAAAAAGAAAAAAGAATGAAGTAAAAAATAGAAATTTTTCTGCACAGAGAAAAGGATTTGTGGGAAACAGCAGTGCAAACATGTTTTCTAAAAGTTCGCTGTAACACAAAACTAAAGAGTGCATTCAAGTTATGTTGGAAAGATCATATTTACAAGATCATTCATTGTCTAATTGCTAAAGCTATCATTGTCGCTGTCTGTTTTCACTGGTGCTGCCTACAAGTGCTACCAGAATGATCTTAAATAGGAATATGGTAGTTAAAAGCTGCATGTGAAACCAATACGAAGTCGACCTCTTGAATTTGTCGAGCTCATAATCAGAAGTGGGACTTATAAAGTTTGTGATAGCATGAGACCAGCTATGTTATTTTTATCGTGCTGTCTTTTTGTAGAAATTTTTTGTAGAAAAGTTACATTGCCATCTCCGACCAAAGTGACTTTAATGTATATAATAATGTTGTATTTTTATTCATTCATTCATTCATCTCTGAAGCAAATGCATTATAATTATAACAACATTTTCAAAATTATATGTCCACCCTTCATATACAGTTTTAGGTGACAGTGAAAACACTGCCATCTGTTTTGATATGACACAGCTAATCACTGTTAATCAGTCTTGACATAAATTGACATTTTAATGTTAGAGATTTATCTCATCGGCTCTTGCCTGCAGCTGTCAAGCTCCCGGCATGATTCAGTCAGTGACTCTACAGAAATTGTGAAGCCAATGAGTGAAAGGACAGTGGATGTGTTTTGGTCACACATTCTCCCAATACTTATTGTCATGGAATGTGTCTGTTTATATGCAGTAACATGAAGTGTAAATAGGATTCACCGGGCGAATCAAGGCAATAAGGAAGGTATTGATGATTCACTAAACATATCATTTGCCATTATAAGAGCTCTGGCTGTCAGGTTTTGTTTTTGATTGATTTGGGTTTTGACGAAGCAAAGCAAATTCGTCATGTTTGTGGCTCCTAGAAATGATTTTTCTGTGAATTGATTGTTTTTATTGGGTTACTGTAGTGCTTTTGTGTCCAAACATGCCCGTCTTTTCCATTTCATCCTTGCACAGATTGACAAACTGGCTTGCGATCACATCCGTGCCCCATACAGTCATTTGTAGATTAATTCAATTTTTATATAAAAAGGTGTTTCAGTTGTCATTAAACAAAGATGAAACACCTGTTCAGTGCCAATGCCAAGAAAACGTGTTAGCTTGGTTGAATACTAATACAATAGCTGTTTGCCGCTAGGCTCTCACTAACCTCCCCCTGAACTGTGCTCATTTTTTCTCTAATCTTGGCGTCTCACATTGGCTCACTGCTGTAATCACCTCGTTCAGAACGATGGCGCTGCTTGAACGGGTCGGCTTACAGGGTCATTAGAACCAGGTAAATTATTCATTACAAAATGTGCCATCAAAGTGGAGCGCTAAGCACAGGGTTTCCAGCTCTGCCAAGAGGCACAGTCGTGTCTTAATATCTTTCCTAATTAAATCTGACTTTTACAGTACAAGTCAAAGGTTGATGTCTGTGTGTAGACTTATTTATTTCCTTATATGTATGGGAATTTAATTGTATTAATTAATCAAATAATTGCATGTTATTGTTTGTTCTAATATCTATATTGAGATGCCTCAAATTGTGTGTGTGTGTGTGTGTGTGTGTGTGTGTGATTTAAGAATTAAGTTCATTAATGAAGAATGTATAAAATTTCTAGAATATTTCTAGAGTATAATCAAATAATTGCATATTGTTTGTTGTAATATCTATATTGAGATGCCTAAAATTTTATATATATATATATATATATATATATATATATACATACACACACACACACACACACACACACACACACACACACACACACATATATATATATATATATATATATATATATACACACACACACACACACACACACACACACATATATATATATATATATATATATACGTGTTTGTTTGTTTGTGTGTGTGATTTAAGAATTAAGTTCATAAATTAAGAATGTGTATATAAATATATTCTAGAATGTAATCAAATAATTGCATATTATTGTTTGTTGTAATATATGTTGAGATGACTCAAATTTTGTTTGTGTGTGTGAGAGAGAGATTTACAAATTAAGTTCATAAATTAAGAATGTATATATAAAATTTCTAGAATATTTCCAGAATATTCTTTTTATTGCTCTGGATGGATATGTGTGTGTGTGTGTGTGTGTGTTGAAATGCATGATTTGATAAATCATTTCTATATGATTCATGCATATTTCTGCATGAATGCAAATGCAGAATTATACTACATTTTTCTTGTTGAATATTCAAAATTATACTTTGAAAACTAAATGAGTACATTTTAGAATTTGACCTTGTAAAATGAGATGTTAGGTTTTATATTAGTATTTTTTTGTATTTTAAGTATTGGTCAATTTTTTATTGTTTTTTTAATTGTTGGTCTATTGAGTACTGATATTTCATTGTTACAGTAAAATAATTTCAGTGTTTTTAATGACAGTCATCTTTAAGAACCTTTAATATTGCTGAAAGGTCAATAAAACGAAAAAAAAATCGGATTGAATCTGAATCTAACGCATCTGAATCTAACGCATCTGTGGAACATAAAAGAAGAATTTTTGAGAAATGTGTTATTGTTTTGATTGTATTTTCATACAGTTTCATAAAGTCAGCGGTCATCAAAACAGTTCAGTTACCAACATTCTTCAAATAATCTTATTTTGTGTTCCACAGAAAAAGAAATTCATAAAGGTTTGGAAATTACATCAGGGTGAGATATTAATGATGGAATTTTCATTTTTGGGTGAACTGTCGCTTTAACTTTCATTGTCTTTGGGTGTCAGTGTTAACTTGATGCAATGGCACAAACCCATAACGAAAGCCTTGTAATGGAGATGCATAGTAATCAAACCAGGTGGAGCTTGAAATTGATGTTCGAAGTTCATCGTATTAGCCAATTAATAAAGTTATTTTCAGTCGTATGATCATGGCGTGACCGTATGGAAAGAAGGACATAAACACTGTGATAGGTGAGATAATCAAGATTAATTGAACTAATGTTCCTGAAGAACTAGCCCATTTGCTCATTTTCTCAGTTGCTGAGCACATCACTTAATTAAGAGGTAATTTGTCTTCCTGTTCACACACAGTGTGTCATATACCTTATATTAATTGCGACGTTATGTGGTTGGAAATTAATGGAGAGTGAATTGATTTTCTTGATGGGGCAAATGCTAGTCTATAGTGTCCTTGTACTTGATGAAAGTTATGGTTGATCGAATGAGTCTTGTGTTGCCCTCTTGTGATTTCAGCCTGCAGAAGGCGCTCTCTACTATCCTCTCGCTTCATATGGTCATTTATCCATCTTTGCTAATGCTGTTTTCAATTCAACTCAGAAAGTCACAATATCCAACTTGAAGACAGTTAATGATAAGCTTTGACTTATACAAATAAAATGCACTAATAAGTTGAAGTTCTTGGCATAGTTGAAAAAGTTGTATTTTTGTAACTGATCATTTTGCATCAGCATGACAAAGAAATACCATGGCGCATGTCAAAACTGCCTCATGAGGTCAGTTGTTTAGGTAGACAATAAACCTATTAAACTGAGTTGAGTTGAAATGAATTGAATTAGGTAAGGTGTCCTCTCCTTAACCTTTGTGTTTTTTTGACTCATTGCTTGCCCTCTCAGTGTGAACCACAGGTGTTGCTGTGTCCATAATGCCCTCCATGTCTCACCAGGCTCACTGTGAAATAGAGAGACCAGATGCAGCTCATTCCTGCTGACCTATTCGGTACCTACTGCTATAATGGCGAATAATTTAGCTGCTGTGTAGGTGACAAATGGCCCAACTCTAAAAGCCCATGTGTTGGGTACTAAAACCCCCAGTGATATATGAGCATGCAAGTCTGATAAATCCTCCACATCATTCGTTCTGTGACGGCAATTCATCACCTGTGGGAGTTTAGCGTTGGAATTCCTATTGGATTTTTAATGAAAGAGAAGATAATGTGACTTAAAGTCAATGAGTTCTGTGAATTTTTTTCTCCCACAAACCCCACCCTCACACTGAAAAACACCACCTCCTCATTTTGCACTATTTTCTCGTATTTCAACTTCCCAGGCACATCCAATTTTAGGGCTAGCCTCTGTAAATATCAAAAAGTTATTTTTATCTGAAATTTAGACTTTGGTTAAAATACACAAGGGTTTTTGCCACATTAAAAGGCTTTTGAAGTTAATGATGTATTTTCACATACTCTTTATGTAACTGACTTCACGTTGTTCTTTTCATCTCGTGCATCTCTTCTGTTTCTTTTACGTTTATGTCTTCTCAGTTGACAGTTTAATTAGTCAATTGTAAAACACTTACAATGAAAACAAGTTGTCATTTTCTGTATAAATGTTTTTTATCACAAAGTGTAGTACATGTGTCCTGTTATGGTCTATTCTACAAAGCGTAGTCCATCATAAACTTGACATTGTTTATTTTACCAATGACACAGCACAAGTAGTGTTGCTACAAGCCCACAAAAAAAAAGACTCGGCCACTGAGGCTTTGCGCTCTGTGTAAATAGTCAAGCACAACCTTTCATGTGCTGTTCTTTGATCCCGCATGAAATAACGATTCTCTTCATGCTCCCCAGTGAAGTGTGACATTTAAACAATTAGTGGCTTTTTGGCAATCAATGTCAGATTTAGCAAGAAATGTCTTGGACCACAAACCACACAGAATCCATTTCATAATGATCCAGTGGTGTGAGTCGGTATCAGATTGAGAGAGATATTAGAGACGCATAGTCCAGTGTCCACTGCATCCCAAACCATTGCTCTTCTCTCAAATTGAGATTTTGGAGTCTGTTTCTGAATCATTGGCTTTAGCCCTTGACCCCCAGATTGGTTTAATGTGAGAGGGTAATATCTCAGACTGCTGATTTCGTAATTTCCTGTAAAGGTGATCACTCCTCCGCAACATGCAAATGAACGAACAGGCCACCACGGACACAATCAGAAGCAGTGCAGTGATGCTGATTATCAGTCCGTCATCGAAACCATCATCAGTTTTTCCAATTGAAACCTCAGCTGTACTGACATTCACACAGTTTTTCAAATGTCTAATTTGCAGGTCTGTAATTTCCACACACACCTCGTACTGCGTCAGTGGCTGCAAGTGTGTGAGGTTGAACATTTTTACATCTGACAACACATGGGTGGTGAACTGCAAGGAGCGCTGCTGGGATGTGGTTGACCACTTAATATTCGACACAATACTGCCCTTGGGTGGCACCCAAGAAATCCTCACCGAATGTGGCTCAGTCCCTTTGACTTGGATGTGCAGGGATTCATTTGCTGGCAGTGGGTAGTACCCATTTACTATGACCGAGACGGATCTCATGTCCGCACCTATGAGATTGTGGGCCACGCAGGTGTATTGCCCAGCCTCGTTCTCTGTGATGCCATAAATGTCAAATGTTCCCTCAGGATGCAGGTGATACTTCTTGGAAACCATCTGAGGCAAAATCTTCTCTCCTGAAGGTGTTACCCAGTAGATCTCAGGTTCAGGATCGGCAAACGCCCTGCAGTGCAGAGACACTGAATCCCCTGGACCCACATTGACCTGCTCGGGAAGGCTCTCCGGAGATATTAGTGGCAGGCAGATATCTGCCATTTCACGGAAATGCACATGCTTGACAAGCCGACCTTCAAACTCTGAGGGCCCTGCGCATAAGAGGGCATCCGGTTCCATGAAGCGGACCTTGGTCTTGTTCATATTGATCCAGCGGATGACACAGTCGCAGTAAATTGGGTTGGAGTGCATGCTCACCTCCTGAAGGTTAGGCAAGGATTCCACCGTCACATGATGAAGGGCCCGGAGTGCATTGCTATTGAGCATCAAGGACTCGAGCCTCGGGAGTTTGGAGAATGCATTCGGGTGGATGTAGGAAAGTCGGGGGTTGTTCGTCGCTTCGATTTTGGTCAGCTCTGGTAGGTTGTGCACAGCAAAGCTGTCGATGGAAACTAACTCCGGCATGCTGTTAATGCCAAGTTCTTTCAAATGGATCATGTTCACAAAGTCACCCCTTTGGATCCTCTCTATGGGATTCTTGTTAAGGTCCAGAAACTTGAGGTTCTGCACTTGTCTGAGAGCAGCTTGAGGTACTTTTGGGAACATATTATCATAGAATGACACGCTTTCCAGCTTATCGAGTCCAACCAGGGCACTGTCAGGGATTTCAGTGAGGTTCATTCTGGTTAGCACAAGACTGCGGAGATTGATAAGGAGCTTGAAATTCATGTCCTGTATTCTGGCAATTGGATTCTCTCCTATCATCAAGATTTCTAACTGGAAAAGGTCCCGGAACCACTCTGTTTTTATGGCCCTCAACTGGTTTGAATTAAGATGGAGCCTCAAGAGCTTGTTAAGCCCTTGGAAAGCCTTTGCACTGATCGAGGCGAGAAGGTTATGGTTAACATACAACTCCTGCAAGTTTGGGAAGTGTGCAAGGCAGTTCTCATGAAGGCTGCTTAGCCAGTTCTCCTCTAGGTGCAAAGACAGAAGTTGTGGAAGGTGACCTAGATAGACATCACTCAATGAGGATACGTTGTTTCGAGATAGGTCTACCTCTGTTAGGTTTACCAGATAGTCCAAAGGACTGTCAATCTTTGCGATGTTGTTGGCCTGCGATAGAAGTACTTGTGTGTCTAAGGGCAGCCTCTCCGGCAGAGACAGAAGTCCTAGATCATTACAGTCCACAGTTGGAGCCTCATTATACATGGACGAGGGAGAGAACCAGGGTCGGACTTCACATTTGCACAGCTTGAGGCACACAACCCTCCACTCGGAGGCCTGAACTGAGTTAGTCAGCGCCAGCAAACAAACTGCAAACAGCAAATCTTTCATCTTGGTCCTACTCTCTTCAGCTTGTAATTGGTCCTTATGGGGTCTGGTGTTAGAGGCGTTAAATTCACACAAACAGAATCATTTGTTATGACAACAGGGTGTATTTCTGCTGATGGCAATTCCCCCAAAGCAGCAAGTTTGCCTGTTGTCGTCCTTGGCGGAGAGTAGCAACCTTTCAATTTACCCTGTTTTGGGTTGTCATGCAGGCTGCATATGTGAAGGTCAGCGTATCCTTAGGGGAATGGAAGCAGGGAAAGTGGAAATTTGCAGGGTGAGCTCAGGTTCCTGTGGAGGGTGGACCACTTGTCTGCCATCGTTATTATGTTCAATCAGTCACACTCGTCACTTCCCATCTGTGGAAAATAAGAGACAGGAGAGAGAGGAAATGAATACAGTGACACATTAGCGTCAAGAAGAGCCATACTGGCATTTAGGAGCATGATGATATATTTAGACCATACGAGTGAAGGTATTATTGCTTTTTCGTGCCATCAAATAATACATTATTGCTGGTTTGACCTCATATGTCTACCCTTCCCACATCTATCATGTGACCACTGGGACTGCTCTCGCAATATATTCAAATGTCAAGGAGGTTTATGTGCACGAGGGCAGGTGTTAAGAAAATCTGCATACATCACAACCATTCTGTTTAGTGTATGAGTTGTGCGTATAAGAGCATCAGTATGCATTGCCGTCTTACTTCTGTCGTAGATCATTTTGTAATTGTGAGATAATGAGCTTTATTTGGCGACTGACTGGCCAGACACTTAAATCTGTTGTAACACGCTTTCATTTCTACGCTATGATGCGCTGTGAATATAATAATTTACTTTAACCGCATTTATATGAAAGCCAATTTAACAACTGATTCTTGTCATACATAGCGCATTTAATTTGTGTTTTGCATTTCTTACAAACGTGTTATTCAAGCATACTAAGGGCATTGCTAACATTGGTTTTTATTGTCTCATAAATAGACATTAAAGCCAGCTGAATGCACAGAGGGGCAATTATTTCGCAATGAAGTGCTATCCCAAAGGGCTCAGTGATAACCACTGCATTTTGTCTTTCTGTGGCAGCTGCCAGTGGGCACAGTAAGTTAATTAAGACGTTTTAAAATTTGCCTGTGAACTCAGATTCTGTGCTTTGTACCTCTTGTATGGCTGACTAAAACTATATTTGAATGCATTACACAGTGAGCAACCCAGTAAGTTAATCTTTAACCTTTTATATAGTGACGAAAAACTGATGTGGTCTGTGTTTTTCAACACGGCATTGAATATAAATCAGTTTTTA
This sequence comes from Onychostoma macrolepis, assembly GCF_012432095.1. Classification (NCBI taxonomy): domain Eukaryota; kingdom Metazoa; phylum Chordata; class Actinopteri; order Cypriniformes; family Cyprinidae; genus Onychostoma; species Onychostoma macrolepis. The sequence goes on along the minus strand of NC_081179.1, from coordinate 14,086,595 downwards.
ATCAAATTGACAGATTGTCTTTAAAATACAGCACTCTAATTCTGTCTTGGTCAGATTGTTAATTTGATTGCAAAATAGATTGCTGTGCACTGTGAGGTTTGTGATAAGGTTTACGTTCAATGATATTGATTGACAGCCCTAATATAAATATAAAAATTTGGGTGCTTACACAGAATATCTCAGTGTATTTTCTGGATCTTACTTCATATGTTGAAATTATGATTGGCTTGCAACCTTGAGGACAGAAAGCACAAAGCCGCTTGCCTGTGCTAGATGAAGCTGTCAGTATCACTATAGGAGCAGGTTTGCAAAAGAACTCCTGTAGGACAGTGTGCTTATGTTAGTCCGACTATGGCAGCGAGTCAACACAAGCAGGTGGGAGCATTTTTTTTTTCTCCTTTCTCCTTGCATAGCCATCTGTTTGGTCCTGTAGTCTGCTTTTTTGCCAGGATTGTGCAAAGATCACTATTCATCCCAACAGCCATACAAATTATGAGGTTGTAAACTTATTTCAGAAGCTGCTTACTGTCTGATGTATGAGAATTAGGTGGTGTGTTGCCCTGTTGAGGAGAGACTAACTAAAAGCAGTGACTTTTCAACAAGCAATTAGATGAAAAATAGCAAAAACATCACTGTTTTTATGTTACATTTTATGTGCACAGTTTTACAGCCAAGCCAGATAACCAGATGTGCGCTCCTATTTTCATCTTTTATTTATAGACAGTATAGACAGTGTTAGAAAGTCTGATTTGTTTTAATGAATCAGTTCATAAAGTAACTGATAAAAAAGACACATCGATTTTTATTTTATTTTATTAATTTATTTTTTTGTAGATGTCAGGGTTTTATATATAAATATAAATATCTAAAATCAAAAATTAATAAATAGATTTATAAAATAAATTAAATAAAATATGTCTATTAAATAAATTCTTAAATTTATATTCTTAAATATATAAATATTTCTTAATTACATTTTGTTTAAATTTGTGTGTGTGTGTGTGTGTGTGTGTGTATATACATACATATATATTCTAACTAAAGTGTGTAGCAATTAAATACATTTCTAAATATTAATGTCAAAAAATATTTCTTGATTTCGAATTGATGGAATTTTGATATATATTAGTTTCAGTGTGTGCCTGTGTAAAATTATTATAAATATATATATAAATAATTAAAATATATAGTTTCATCCGTATATAATATATAACTGCTTGATACTTTAATGTCTTCACTTTGACTTTAACTGCAAATTTGTCTCATTTAAATCGGCTTCAAAAGCTGTTTTTCTCAAGTGCCTCATTTATTTAACAGATAATGAACTGACATTATTTGCTGAGAACATGCTCTTTGTTGCTATGACAAGCACAACATGGATGCACTGAGCTGAACACAAGTGTGAACAAGTATTGATACACACACAAGGACACACATCTCTCTCATGCGCTCTCCATCTTTCCCATTTCCATCTATTTTCTGTTAAGAGCTTTTGCGCTAAAGATGCCCACACACACTAATTTGATTTGTTCATGTATGTGTCCTTCTTAACTTAGAGAGCCCTCAGCTACGGTTCATGTGTGTTGTGCTCACTTCATTATGTGAAACAGGGGTTTGAAATAGTAGAGAGTGCTTCTATAGCTGAATGCTGGAAAAGGTCAAAGGGGCAGACTATTTCTGCTCGGTTCACTTGAGTCATGGGTCGACACATGCATTACACATGCACACAGATGCACGGTATCTGGAGAGATGTATATAATGTAACGTAAACACTATTATGACATGATTTTATGGGTGATTAATTGTGGTTTATACAACAGTTATTGCTGCTCGTCTAATGTGATTGGACATGTGGTGTTCTATTGGGACGTTTCACTGAGAGTATCAATCTGCTTGTCAGACTATATTTGAAGCAGTCTTGATTTTAACTTGAAACTTGTTTTTGAAAGTCAGAATGTCTTATTCAAAAAGTATTATAAATGTGTGTAAAATATTTATTATTTGGGAAATATTTACATTGTATTATTTTGACATACTTTGTATTCATTTGTATTCTTTTTCTACCCATAATTAGAATATTGAGAGGTGTACATTCTTGAAAGAAAATTGTGGCTTTCAGTAATAATTTTGATTTCAACTCATGATGTCTTTAGAAAGCAGAAAGAATATGTAATATCAAATTTTAAGATTTTTGTTAAAAAAGTTTTTTATTAAATTAATTAATTTATTTAATGCATTTTTAATTTATTTATATTTATTTTTAACTTCTTTTTTTTTCTGCACATTTTGCAGACACTGGTGTGAAAAATTCCTGCATTACTCAACTTGTTATTGAACCATTGTTTAAAAATGAACAGATATTTAGTACAACACTCTTGCTCCTGTGATTCAGCAATTTTACATTGTTATTTCAGATTTATTTATTATACTATCATAGTATTTATTAATATTTTGAATTGGCTTCTGTCATTTCTATTCGTTTGTTTTTGTGTGTGTGTGTGTGTGTATATATATATATATAACTAAAACCAAGATAATTTAGTAAATTTAGCTACACGTATATATATATATGTGTGTAGCTAAATTTACTAAATTATCTTGGTTTTAGTTACTTTAATACTTCAACTTTTTTATTTCAATTAGTTGCCAATTTAACATTTGTAAAGTTCTTTCAAGTTTAAGTTTGTAGTGTAATATTTTTGTTTAATTTTATTGAAGCTTTACTTTAATTAATGAATTCTTATTAGTAACAACACTGAATTATTTATTTTTTAAAAATATATAATTTTGTATAACATTTTATATAATTATATATTTTTTAAATCTATTCTAAAAGAAGTCAAAGCTGGATGTAATGTTGGAATTCCCACAGTAAAATCTCCAAAATCCCACCATATTTTAAACATGAAGTATGTAGTGATTGGCTAAGGGATAGCTGTCAAAGATGTTGTTTGCTTTTAGCACTGCTAGTCTTTTCTAAGGACGTTTTCAGTGGAAATTTGTAGTGTGTTTTGTCTGAACAGTACCAACAGCAGTTCCTCTGTCTATCTGCATTAATCACAACTTTTTGTTGACAACCGTTCCTTTCCTAGAGTCAAGAGTCCAACCACTTTACCTGAAATATTTATGGTTTGCCTCTTTTAGAGAAAGTACTCATGAAACTAACACACATAGACACACACACACCCACACACTCTCTCTTTTCCATCCACTCATCTAACGCTACAGACTCCACCTAAAGTGGCCTTGCTGCGCTATGTTTTATTCACAAGGTAGAAATCTCGCCGTACTTTGGCAGCGGGGCAGCGCTTCTAGTGAAGCATGTGTGGGGAGGACATCACGAATTGGAGGTGACACCTTGTCACATTACGATGGCGTAACGCAGTCTGCGAAACGCCTTCCCCTCTGGTTTGCGTTTAGGGAATGCAGTGGATCTGAGGGAGCTGCTCAGGTTTTGTTTCATACCACGCAGTGACTGAAAGCAAGAGTGAAAAACGTGTGCGGTGGGCAGAATACTTAAAACCCAGCAGCGGCAGACTCTTGTGACGGTGAAGTTAATGGATTAAACGTTTAGCCCTTGACCATGTGGGTCCACCTGCGTGGTTTCAGGTCCACTTCTAGTTTGGCTTCAATAGCAGAAATATTAGCTGTCGGAACAAAGAGGCAACGTTCGGCTGTTTTTCATTTTGCCTTCTGCTTTGGTTTTAATTCATTTACAGATTCATCTGAAATGTTCTTTTGCTGTCACTCTTTGAATTGAAATGAATTATCTCTGTAAGTTGACTTTTAACACTGTCTACCACCATGTAAAACTATCACGCTGTGGATATACCTGATTGAGATTTGGAAAACAGAGTTTTTCTATTCTGTTCTGTTCCATGTATTCCATTCTATTCTACTCAATTCTATTGTTATTTTATGCTTTTGTCTAATTCTGTTCTGATCTGCAATGTGTTTCTCAAAAGCTTTTTTAGAGATCATTGGTGGCAATGGTTCTACGATCTACTTAGGCTTATTACGATGCTTTGGGAAACGCAGCTCTGGTCAGGTGTATATGATTCTGTTGTGTTCTCTAATAAATTCTATAATGTTTTATAATCTGTACTGTTCTGTTTTACGCTATGTTCTATTTTGTTCTGCTGTGTTCAATTAAAACTCTGTTCTGTTCTATTTTCTACTTTATTCTATTCAGTTCTAGGTCATTGTTTTCAATATATTCTGTTGTACTATATTCCGTTTTTTTTTTTTTGTATTCTGTTCTGTTTCATTATGCATTATTCTATTTTGTTCTTTTCTGCTGTATTTTGTTTTATTTTAATTTCTTCCGTAGTATTCAATTTTTCTCAGTTCTGTGGTATTCAATTCTGTTTTGTTTTACTCCATTTTATTCTGTTCTGTTTTTCTATTGCATTCTGTTCTACTCAATCCTAATATTATGTTCTGCTCTTTTCTAATTTGTTCTGTTCTGCTCTTTTCTAATTTGTTCTGTTCTGCTCTTCTCGTCAAATTCTGTTTTATTCTTATTCAATTCTATTGAGTTTTCTATTCTGTTTTTAATATATTCTACTCTTGTTCTGTTTTTCAGTTTTGTTCGCAAATGTGTTTTTTATTTATTAAATTTTTTACTTTTTCTGCAGTATTGAATTGTGTTGTTTTGTTTTGTTCTATTCTATCCCATTCTTCTCCATTTTATATATGTCATTATATTCTACTCTACTCAATCCTAATATTCTTTTCTGCTCTTTTCTAATTTGGTCAGTTCTGTTCTGCTGTGTCTGATTTATGTTTTCTATTACGGATGTGTATTTCTATTCTATTTTTCTATATTCTGTTCTATTTCGTTCTAATTTATGTTCTATTTTACCGTTATACTCCATTTTGCTTTTAATATTCTATTCCGCTCTACTCTTTTGATCTGTTTTTTTATTTTATTCTGTTTATTCACTAGTATGTTAAGATTTTATTTTCTTCTGCTTTTTTCCTGTTATATTGTATTCAGTTCTCCTAGGTTTTCAGATTTTTCTTTATTCTGTTCCATTCTGTTTATTCCATTCTATTGTTTTGTTTGCTTTATTCTATTCTATTCTGGTCTGTCCCTTGATTCTATTCTGTTCAAAAACTGTACAAGATAACCAAGTTTACTTCATGAGTTATGAGCTTGACTACATGAGTGTGTTTTCCCCCATGTGCCGTAATATATCAGCATTGTTTCCTATCACACTACATGGTGTCACTTCAAACGCCTGGTGTGAAGTATAATTAGCTAAGATACTACGCTGACACGGGCACCGTCAGAGAGTGTGTGTGTTATATAGTCCTACAGCTCTCACCTGCTCCGCACTGCTGGTGAACACACTGCACGACAGCAATTAATTACGCTTCAGCACTACTGACAGAATCCCTATAGATATATCAGCTATTTCTGTCGCATATTCTTCAGCCCTGTCTCAAGACATGTTAGCATTTTTTTCTTCTATTGTCCCTATTGATTTCTCTCTCATCTCTACGCTCCCATCTACACCTTGTTGATACACATGAGGCAGGAGCAAATACCATAAATCAGTGGTGCTTAGACCAAATACATGCCCCCTTTTGGTTCCTTCCATGTACCTTTTTATCTTCCATTAACCTACTGCTTTTTGATTCCAACCCAAAAACACAAACTTTGTAACCGCTTACCAGAAGAGAAGCCAAATGTTTTTATTATACAACTGTACTACTATAAGATCCCTAACTGTCCTATTCCAGAACTACATGAACTATGCTAAGGAATCTCAAGCCGGTTTGTTTCATATTGCCACATCACAACCATCTGACTTAGGAAGCAAACATAACCTGTATTTAGTTTGTAGATGGCATGTTTTTGTATTTTAGGCTGAAGAATAACATAGGTCTTCTTTAAAGCAGAGCCGAGTGATGTCTGTTAAAGTGAGGTGCTGTATGAGCTGTGGCGTAAAATATTTTTGTCATATTTCACTGTAGCAATATGTAGCATATTTCATCTGTGACTGTCACAAATTTTACACACAGTGTTACAGCAAGGGTTGATTGATATGAGGCTTGATTGTGCATGAACAAAGCTAATTGTCCAGAAATAATGATAAACCTTTGTTTTAACGCAATAGGTAACATCCAGATGAGTATGTGCAAGAATAGTTTGGCCAAAAGTTGCTGTCTAAATTCTCAATTTTGACAATGCAGCATTCATTGTGCAAGTATATTGAGAACTTTTACTAAGCTTTTTTTTTTTTCCTCAGAATGATATTAATACAAACTGGTGATAGAATAAACATATATACCTTATAATTGTTATGTATTACTCACATTAAAATCTCTAAAATCCCTTGCAGTAACTTGGGGAGACATAAATCGATAATTTCCTCTTGATCCATCACATTATTGGATTCACAGTTATTCCTCCCCATGATACCTGTAGAGTCTCTGCGCGAGATTACGACATTTCGCACGCGGGTGCCCAGAGCTTCTGATCAAAAACGTCGCAATGATTAAAACAAAACATAAAAATATACATTTAGAAGTGATTCTAATATTAATTGAGCGCATACCATACGTTTGGCTTCAAGCCCCCTGCACTGGCACACTATTAAAATCCCTCATCACACAGGATGCTCATGAGTCATGAGAGCGTGAGAGAGCCGCGCTTACCGGAGAGAATGAGATTCCTTGTTTGAAGCGCATAATATATTCCTTTCCTCTCAACCGCGGGATCGAGCTCCAGACTTGCGGGGTTGTTAGAGAGATCTAGATCCAAATTTATTTTAGCTTTACTTTAGCGTGTGAGAGATGTGGAGTCTTTCTCCATACGGCTGTATCGGAAGAGATGCTGAGCGCTCCGCGGACTGAGGACCGGAGAAGCGCGTATCCATCCAGCTGTCTGTGATACTCACTCCCTCCACAGTCTCCCCAGGGACAGGCAAATTCTGCCTGTCGTTCGCGCGTTCGCTGCAAGCTGATTGGTCGAGCAGAGCTGTCAGTCAGGTGAGGGCCCCCCCCCTCATACATATATAAACTGGAAAGGGGGCGGGGCTGTTACATCGCTCGATTTTTACCGTCTCTCTCTTCCCTCTGCATTTTCATACTCCCACTTTCTCTCTATCTGCGCTGTGCCCGTGAGGCTACGACTCTGATAAAGATACGCTATTTGAATATTCAAATGCTGACGACTAGATCAGTGCTTCTCAAGTGGTTTTGCTCAGATTTGACTTTGAACATTAATCGGTTCAGTATCTCAAAAGGGATCACTGAAATGTATTCATGTAGACAATACACTACCAGTAGTACTATTCAAAAGTTTGAGATTGGTAAGATTTTAAAGGGATCGTTCACCCAAAAAATGAAAATTCTGTCATTAATTACTCACCTTCATGTGGTTCCAAACTCGTAAGACCTTTGTGCATCTTCATAGCAGAAAGTAAGATATTTTTGATGGAATCTGAGAGCTTTCTCACCCTGTAGACAGCAACGCAACTGATACGTTCAAGACCCAGAAAGGTAGTAAGGACATCATTAAAATCTTAATGTTATGAAGTTACGAGAATATTTTTTTCTGCGTAAAGAAAACAAAAATAACGACTTTATTCAACAATTTCTTCTCTTCGCTTTGACGTAGAACCCAGATATGTGAACACACATCCAAGACTTGACACGGAAGAGAAGAATTGTTGAATAAAGTCGTTATTGTTGTTTTCTTTACGCAGAAAAAAATATTCTCATAGCTTCATAACATTAAGGTTGAATCACTGATGTCACATGGACTATTTTAACAATGTCCTTACTGCCTTTCTGGGCCTTGAATGTGTCAGTTGCATTGCTGTCTATGGAGGGTCAGAAAGTTAATCAAAAATATCTTAATTTGTGTTCAGAAGATGAACAAAGGTCTTACGAGTTTGGAACGACATGAGGATTACGTGAGTAATTAATGACAGAATTTTGGGTGAACTATCCAAATCCAAACATAGTGTACTGTTTTTAATAGAAGTCTCATATGCTCACCAAGGCTGCATACAGGTGCTGGTCATATAATTAGAATATATATACATTTACATTTTACATTTATGCATTTGGCAGACGCTTTTATCCAAAGCGACTTACATTGCATTCAAGTTACAGTTTTTACATTTTATCAGCTCTAAATATCATCAAAAAGTTGATTTATTTCACTAATTCCATTCAAAAAGTGAAACTTGTATATTATATTCATTCATTACACACAGACTGATATATTTCAAATGTTTATTTCTTTTAATTTTGATGATTAGAGCTTACAGCTCATGAAAGTCAAAAATCAGTATCTCAAAATATTAGAATATTTACATTTGAGTTTGAATAAATGACCATCCCTACAGTATAAATTCTGGGTATCTCTTGTTCTTTGAAACCACAATAATGGAGAAGACTGCTGACTTGGCAATGATCCAGAAGACGAACATTGACACCCTCCACAAAGAGGGTAAGTCACCATCATTACTGAAAGGTGTGGCTGTTTACAGAGTGCTGTATCAAAGCATATTAAATGCAAAGTTGACTGGAAGGAAGAATTTGGGTAGGAAAAGGTGCACAAGCAACAGGGATGACCGCAAGCTTGAGAATACAGTCAAGCAAAGCCGATTCAAACACTTGGGAGAGCTTCACAAGGAGTGAACTGAAGCTGGAGTCAGTGCATCAAGAGTCACCACGCTCAGACGTCTTCAGGAAAAGGGCTACCAAGCCACTTCTGAACCAGAGACAACGTCAGAAGCATCTTAACCTGGGCTGTGGAGAAAAGAACTGGACTGTTGCTCAGTGGTCCAAAGTCCTCTTTTCAGATTAAAGTAAATTTTACATTTCATTTGGAAATCAAGGTCCCAGAGTCTGAAGGAAGAGTGGAGAGACACAGAATCCATGTTGCTTGAAGTCCAGTGTGAAGTTTCCACAGTCAGTGATGATTTGGGCTGCCATGTCATCTGCTGGTGTTGGTCCACTGTGTTTTCTGATGTCCACAGTCAACGCAGCCATCTACCAGGAAATTTTAGAGCACTTCATGCTTCCTTCTGTTGACAAGCTTTATGGAGATGCTGATTTCATTTTCCAGCAGGACTTGGCACCTGCCCACACTGCCAAAGGTACCAAAAGCTGGTTCAATGACCATAGTGTTACTGTGCTTGATTGGCCAGCAAACTCGCCTGACCTGAACCCCATAGAGAATCTATGGGGTATTGTCAAGAAGGAAGATGAGAGACACCAGACCCAACAATGCAGATGAGCTGAAGGCCACTATCAGAGCAACCTGGGCTCTCATAACACCTGAGCAGTGCCACAGACTGATCGACTCCATGCCACGCCGCATTGCTGCAGTAATTCAGGCAAAGGAGCCCCAACTAAGTATTGAGTGCTGTACATGCTCATACTTTTCATTTTCATACTTTTCAGTTGGCCAAGATTTCTAAAAATCCTTTCTTTGTATTGGTCTTAAGTAATATTCTAATATTTTGAGATACTGATTTTTGACTTTCATGAGCTGTAAGCTCTAATCATCAAAATTAAAAGAAATAAACATTTGAAATATATCAGTCTGTGCGTAATGAATGAATATAATATACAAGTTTCACTTTTTGAATGGAATTAGTGAAATAAATAAACTTTTTGATGATATTCTAATTATATGACCAGCACCTGTACATTTGATCAAAATATACAGTAAAACAGTAATATTGTGAAAATAAAATAACTTTTCTATATTAATGTTTTATAATATAATTTATTCCTGTGATGCTAGAAGACTGCAGTACATAATTCTAAATGTAGGCTGTTTAAAACATTTATTGAGGCATTTTTTACCCAGCTCTCCATAATAAGAGCTTTCCTAATTTTTTGCATATTTTTTCCAGTTTGGCCAACAGCTTTTGTGAGATATAATCGATATTGGAAGTCTTTAGATAAGTCTCTCTTAACTAGGCTCTTGCATTTACTGCAAAATCCTACTTGGCAAATCAGAATATATTCTCCCAGCATGCCGTATGCAACACTTGAGATAAACACCAACAACATTCAGGCCTGCAGAAGTAATGAAAATCACAAATCAGGCTGAGCGTCAGAGCTGTAACAGAAGAGGTGTGTGTGTGTGTGTGTGTGTGTATGATGGATGGAGGCTGCGCTAGAGCTGTTTGAAGATTTAACATTGCATAGGTTCTGACAGGGAGCTTGAAGTGAAGCGTTCATTGAATTTTATTTCTTTTAATCTGAAATTAGATTTTAAAGAAATGAATTTTAAAACAGAAAAGTTGCGTCAAGAGTGGTCTCAGACTTTTGGAAACTCATCGAACTCTTATTAAAAACTAAAGTAGATCAACTTTATTCAATAAAAGATAACACAAAATGTCCTTCCAATATCTTGTGAGATATCTAAAGGAACAGATTTTGTTCTTAGGTTCCTAGATTTTTAAGACATGGTGTTCAGACTGTCACAAAGAAAGTAGGCAATTTCTCACCAAAGTGCTTGCTCAGCATTTGAGAGACGTTTGGCTCCAAAGTACACACTTCAACCGTGAGAAGTCATCTTATAAGAAGCCTTACAGGGCGTGTTGCAGCTGAGAAAGCGCTCTTGCGGAAAGGCAACAAGCAGAAAAGATTACTGTACATGAAATTCCATAAAGCATGGAGTGACAGCTAGTGGCAGAAAGTTTCAGACGTGGATGGGATGAGAAGTTTGCAGTCTCCTGGAAGACAAGGTTGCAGCTCGGTCACAGTCAGGGTCATTGTGGGTAATGATGTGGGGGATCAGGTCAAAACTGATGGAACAAATACTTCAGACGCTACAAATGTAACACTTACAGAGATCTGACCTCAAAATAAAAGCTATGTGGGATCAGCCTGGAAATATTAGGGAACTTGGGATTGCCAGGCCTGAAAAAGTCATGGAAATAATTGTAACTTTAAAGAGTCATGAAAAAGAAGTTGTACACTGAAAAAAAACGTTCGTTGACTTTACTAAAAAAAAAAAATTAAGGTAAGTGTTGCAATCAATTTATTTTAGCTACATTTAAATAAACAAATTTAGTTGACTAACTTTCAACATTTCTTTTTTAAATGTAGCTAAAATAAATTGTTTGTAACCACATACCTTAAAAAAATAAGTATCATTTTTTTAGTGTATTCTTTTGCAATAAATTGTGCTTTGTGCCATTTATCATGAATACTATGAAAATGAGCATTGTGTATATAGATTTATATAATTTGGTTTTGAACAGTGTTATTTTAGTATTATTTATATAATCTTTTAGTATTTATTAATATTTTGAATTAGTTTTATTTATTTTTCATTTTAGTAATTTTTTATGTACTTTTGCCATTTTTTCCATTTATATTTTTATTTAACTTTAATTTATTTTATTTCAGTTTTAGTAGTTTTATTATCTTAAATAGTTATATTTATTAACTATATTTATTTCAGTTAGTTGCCAAGACCATATTTCTTGTAGAAGTTTCCTTGTAAATTATTTGTCTAATAGTGTGGGTTTTTTTTTTTCATCTAATATTTATGTTTTATTTTATTTTAGCTTTATTTCAGTTAAGAAAAACTATTTTAATAGTTGGTCAACACTGGTTTTGAAAAATCTTTATTCAGTGATATTAAATGTCATAAAAATTGGTGTAAATTTATTTTTGGAAATATAATAAAGTAAAAAATAAATAAATATATAAAAGTCACACTATGAGATATAAAATTGCGATTATAGAACATAAATTTACTAGATATAAAGTCACATGACACATGAAGTTGAAAATATGAGAAATAAAGTTGCAATTTTGAGATTTAAAGTGTTTTTTTGTTGTTGTTGTTTTTTCGGCAGAAACTCTTCTGTGACAAAAAGAGCCAAAATTCATAGACGAGTAAAAATATGTGACCCTGGACCACAAAACCAGTCTTAAGTAGTACAAGTATATTTGTAGCAATAGCCAACAATACATTGTATGGATCAAAATGATACATTTTTCGTTTATGCCAAAAATCATTAGGATATTAAGTAAAGATCATGTTCCATGAATATATTTGGTAGATTTCCAACTGTAAATATATCAAAACTTCATTTTTGATCAGTAATATGCATTGCTAAGAACTTCACTTGGACAACTTTAAAAGTGATTTTCTCAATATTTAGATTTTTTTGCACCCTCAGATTCCAGATTTTCAAATTGTTGTATCCCGGCCAAATATTGTCCTATCATAACAAACCATACATCAATGGAAAGCTTATTCAAGAAGTATTTTACTTTTCCTACATCTGAAGTTTTAGGCATTGTTCCAAATGAGTACACTAAGTGAATCAAGTGAAATATGATCTAATAATATTGCGCCCTGAAAATGAAGAGTTTTGACATTTCATAGAGTCTTTTCTTGACTTATTCCAGCAGATAAGACCCATCTGGTCTCTGAAAACTGTCCCTAATGCCCCATAATCCACTGAGCTCAGCAGCATCCTCAAATAAACCAGGAACAGTTCTGTCATCAGTATGCAAATGTTGTAGTCGTACCATCTCATATCTGCTCATTCCTTCTGCAGGAGCCCGAAGGACCCTCAGCAGAAGATCATCAAACGGGTCATTGGGATCGAGGGGGACTTCATCAAGTAAGTTTGTCCCAAATTAAGTTATGAATGAGGTAGAAATGACGTTTGATGGCATCATGATTGATTCATGGGTTTTAATGGCGGAAAATGTTTTGTTGCCTGAAAAGTGTTTACTCAGACTTAACAGGCCTTTGTAGCACCACTAGAAGGATCTGTTTGAGCTTATTAAACGTGCCAATTCAGGCTTGGTCCTCTTTAAATGCTTGTATCGCACAAATGCACCATTTAGCCGTAAGTGTCATTAAACATTAATGTCTCATCAAACCATTCACGGCCAAAAGCATTACATCTCAAGGTGATCTTGGGATTCAATTGAGGAAATCCCAGGCCTGATGACTTCTCGAGGTTGATTTCGAGATGATTCATATGACGAGGAAGTTCATTTTGTTCTGTGATGGCTGATGAAGAAAAACTACCATTAAAAATCTGAAATTTGCTTCACGCTCTCGCTCTAAAGCGCTCACAGCACCGCCTGCAATGGATATGAGCTATTGCTGTGTCAGAAAGTCATCTTAAATATGAAACAAAGACTGCAGCAGCTGTGCGAACATTAATTATTGATCTTAGATTTAGAGAGCGGGCCAAGAGCCAAATGCAGGATTGGTGAATACACGTAGCTGGTCAACTGTAACATAAACAGCGAGAAATGAAAAATAGCCTGATGTTTTCCTGCATTAAAAGCAGCCAGAATCCATTACTGTGGTAACGCATTATTTGTTTCTATTATCAGAACGCTGGGATATAAAAACCGTTATGTAAGAGTTCCAGATGGACATCTGTGGATCGAGGGGGACCATCACGGACACAGTTTCGACAGCAACACATTTGGACCGGTAATCCATTAATTGGTGCTTGCTAAGGACAAAATCTCATAGACATGCACTGACATAGATTGAGACTTAGGAATTAACTTTAGCATAGCAACACCGTAGCAACAACCAACAGCAGCCTAGAATCATGCCGGCAAGTTTTGCAGAACTCTTCAGTTGTTTTTTTTTTTTTTATATATATTTAAAAAAGAAAATGTATTTTAAACATTTTGATATTAACTGATATTAGGGATGGGCATTTTGAGAAATTTTAAATTGACATAAAAAACTTTAATATAAGCTTAAAATATTAGCCTACTACTTTAAATTAATAGTTGTTTTATTCATTTTATATTACCAATAAGACTTGCAAAATAACATCAAAATTTAAAAATAGCATTTATATTATCAAATATTAATAAAATTATAAATGTAATTAATGTTTTATATACACATAGCCTACCATTCAAAAAGTGTATAAGATTTTTTTTTCAGTAAGGATGTACTAAATTGAACAAAAGTGATGGTAAAGACATTTATAATGTTACAAAGGATTTCTATTTATTAAGTAAATACTGATTTTTATTTATTAATAATTTTTTTTTATTATTAATCAAAGAATCCAGAAAAAATGTGTCACAGTTAAATAAATACTGTTTTTTTTGTTTGTTTTGTTTTTTTTACTTTTTTACTACTTTTTATATTATTAATCAAATAATCCTGAAAGAAAAATGTGTCACTGTTTACACAAAAATATGAAGCAGGATCATGTGATACTCAAGACTGGAGTAATGGCTGCTGAAAATTCAGCTTTATCATCACTGAAATAAATTACATTTTAAAATGTATTCAAATAGAAAACAGGTGTTTTAAATTGGAATAATATTTCACAATTTTCCTGATTTTTGCTGTTTCAAATAAATGCAGCTTTGATGAGCTTCTTTCAAAAACATTAAGGCCTGGTTTCACAGACAGGGCTTAGACTAAACCAGGATTAGGCCATAGTTCAATTAGGATGTTTATAAACATGCTTAGAAAAAAAACATTACTGGTGTGCATCTTGAGACAAAACAAAGGCACTGATATATTTTAAGATCAGTCAGTGCAAGTTTCTTTCAGTTGAAACAGCTCAGATTTACATTTTAGTCTGGGACTAGGCTTAAGCCTCGTCTGTGAAGCCAGGGATAAAATCTCATCGACTGTAAATAGCATACATTAAAAAATTATTTTAAAAACAAAACTGATTTAATTGTTGACTATAGCAGGTAAAGATGCAAAATAAAAATCAATTTGGTATTGATTTTCAAATTCAAAATAAAATAGCATATTACTAGTCAGCTACAGTACAAAATATGTCTCCACCAGTCATTTTCTCAGGCATGTTTCTAGATGCTGTACATTTGTCTGATCCCACAGGTGACCGATGAAACTGTCTTTAAGGCTGCAGTTTCAAAGGATCTTTTCTGGAAGTCACCACCGTAGGCAGATTTCGCCACAAATAGACTTGTTTATAAAAAATTCAACAAACACCGACAAAGATTGCCGCTTTCTGGGGACTTTGTTAACAGCCTTGATGCGCTCGAATGCCCCTGCCTGTAATGTATAGAGATTGAGGTATTATTGGTTCTTTGAAGAAGCTTCTTTGCTGAATGGCTCCTCAGATACATTATTAAACATAGCAGTGATTCTCTCTCTCATCTCAACTCCGACTGTGACACGACTCGCAATCATTTGCAATACGTCAAGATCTGTTGTTCAGATTCATCCTTGAAATGTTTTTAAATGTTTGGATTTGCTTACTTGGACTGAGAAAGAAAAATAAATCGTCTTGTCCATTTAGTCACTGACTCAGCGCGATTCTGTCGCGTTCGTTCAGTTTTGATGATTTTGCACCGGCTGAGGTTTTCGAGTGTTTGTCCTCAGGTGGATTTTTAATGATGTTTCTTGTCAGAAAGCAAATGAATATGTTTGTCACTGAACCATATACATCCTAGGTCTCTTTTATTATTGTTTCACATCCATTACCCAAAACGCTTTTGGTTTTCCCCAGACACCAGGCCGGAAAACGCAAGAGAGGGGTGTGAGATATATTTGGCAAAAAACCATCAGGTCATATATCACTAAGCAAATATTCTCGCTGGATGTTTCAGGCAATTGCTTTCACTTTTGTCAGTACAGACTGTGCGGTTACCTTGACTTGATGTATTATGCTGCAAGATGTGTGTGTTTACGTGCGTGTATGGAGGGGGAAAAAAACATGTCTTTTTGCTTAATGTCTTTTTCGAGGCAACATTTAAATCTTTCTGAGAATTTAGATTGATATTTAATGCTGCAAAGGCTTCTAATGTTGTTGTTCGAAATATTTGGATTCTGAAATAATGACAAGACTCCAGCATTTCACAAAGCGCTGATTGAAAGTCAGGTCACCATATCCTGACTCTCTGAGACCGTGTTTATTTTGCCCACAAAACACTGCAAAATGTCACACGGATTCGACTCAGACATCCAATTTGTGGGCTTAAAGGGACAGTTCAGCCAAAAATGAAAATTCTGTCATCATTTAACTCATTTAGTTCAGAACCTCTTCCGAACATCATTGTTACAAACCTGTAGGGCAAACAAAATGTTGTTTTGGACCCCATTGACTTTCATTGTATGGACAAAACCACTTTTTGGCTTAAAGTGTCTTAAAGACTGGATTTATTATTTTTAACAAAACTATTTTTTTTTAAAATCATTACTTGAAATAAATGTGTGTGTGTGTGTGTGTGTATAATTTAATTGAAGTGCGTGTGCGTGTGTGTGTGTATATACATATATATATATATATATACACACAGTATCTCACAGAAGTGAGTACACCCCTCACATTTTTGTAAATATTTTATTATATCTTTTCATGTGACAACACTGAAGAAATGACACTTTGCTACAATGTAAAGTAGTGAGTGTACAGCTTGTATAACAGTGTAAATTTGCTGTCCCCTCAAAATAACTCCATACACAGCCATTAATGTCTAAACCACTGGCCACAAAAGTGAGTATACCCCTAAGTGAAAATGTCCAAACTGGGCCTAATTAGCCATTTTCTCTCCCCGGTGTCATGCGACTCGTTAGTGTTACGAGGTCTCAGGTGTGAATGGGAAGCAGGTGTGTTAAATTTGGTGTTATCGCTCTCACTCTCTCATACTGGTCACTGGAAGTCCAACATGGCACCTCTTGGCAAAGAACTCTCTGAGGATCTGAAAAAAAGAATTGTTGCTCTACATAAAGATGGCGTAGGACGAAGATTGCCAAGACCCTGAAACTGAGCTGCAGCACGGTGGCCAAGACCATACAGCGGTTTAACAGGACAGGTTCCACTCAGAACAGGTCTCGCCATGGTCGACCAAAGAAGTTGAGCGCACGTGCTCAGCGTCATATCCAGAGGTTGTGTTTGGAAATAGAAGTATGAGTGCTGCCAGCATTGCTGCAGAGGTTGAAGAGGTGGGGGGTCAGCCTGTCAGTGCTCAGACCATACGCCGCACACTGCATCAAATTGGTCTGCATGGCTGTCGTCCCAGAAGGAAGCCTCTTCTAAAGATGATGCACAAGAAAGCCCGCGAACAGTTTGCTGAAGACAAGCAGACTAAGGACATGGATTACTGGAACCATGTCCTGTGGTCTGATGAGACCAAGATAAACTTATTTGGTTCAGATGGTGTCAAGCGTGTGTGGCGGCAACCAGGTGAGGAGTACAAAGACAAGTGTTTCTTGCCTAAAGTCAGGCATGGTGGTGGGAGTGTCATGGTCTGGAGCTGCATGAGTGCTGCCGGCACTGGGGAGCTACAGTTCATTGAGGGAACCATGAATGCCAAAATGTACTGTGACATACTGAAGCAGAGCATGATCCCCTCCCTTCGGAGACTGGGCCGCAGGGCAGTATTCCAACATGATAACGACCCCAAACACACCTCCAAGATGACCACTGCCTTGCTGAAGAAGCTGAGGATAAAGGTGATGGACTGGCCAAGCATGTCTCCAGACCTAAACCCTATTGAGCATCTGTGAGGCATCCTCAAACTGAAGATGGAGGAGCGCAAGGTCTCTAACATCCACCAGCTCTGTGTTGTCGTCATGGAGGAGTGGAAGAGGACTCCAGTGGCAACCTGTGAAGCTCTGGTGAACTCCATGCCCAAGAGGGTTAAGGCAGTGCTGGAAAATAATGGTGGCCACACAAAATATTGACACTTTGGGCCCAATTTGGACATTTTCACTTAGGGGTGTACTCACTTTTGTGGCCAGCGGTTTAGACATTAATGGCTGTGTGTGGAGTTATTTTGAGGGGACAGCAAATTTACACTGTTATACAAGCTGTACACTCCCTACTTTACATTGTAGCAAAGTGTCATTTCTTCAGTGTTGTCACATGAAAAGATATAATAAAATATTTACAAAAATGGGAGGGGTGTACTCACTTCTGTGAGATACTGTGTGTGTGTGTGTGTATATATATATATATATATATATATATATATATATGATGGTGGAAATGTGGAACTCTTTTCTATTTTTATTTTTTATTTTCTATTTTAATTTTCTATTTTAATTCTCTTTTCTATTTTTCTAAAGCCACTTTCTATTTTGTGATGCTCAACAGTCTTGTTCTGCACATCAGAACTATATTCTTAGGTTTTACTCCTTGTGATGGATGATTAAGGGAATTTGGCCTTTGTGTTCCTCATATTTATAATCCTGTGGAACAGGAAGTCATAGCTGGACAATTTCATGCTCCTAGTCACCCTGGTGTGCTAAAATATGTAAATATGAATGGGAATATACTTCAGAGATATTTTACTCGTAAGAATTTCTAGGGGTGCCAATAATTGTGGCCAACATTCATTGGAGAAAAACATTTATTTCATCATGAGATTTTCTCCCCACTTTCAATTGTTTTACTTCAATGATAGGTTAGAATTTTTTGAGTGAAAGATCAAAAGGATAAACAGTGCAGATTTATTTTCACAGCCACCTTTGCTCATATTTTTCAAGGGTGCCAATATTAGGCAAAATTATACTACATATATAAATAAAAATGACATATACTAAAATAAAATAAAAATAACATTTATTTAATAAATAAATAGCACTAAAAAAATTATAATGAAAACAGAATAAAATACAAATTTTAAAATAAAATCTAATTCAAAATATTAACAAATAGTGTAACTATAATAGTGTATCAGTGATACTAAATGGACCCAGTAAGGTTCTTCTCAGAGCTTCTCTATAGTATTTCAGACTCATATTGTGGTCTTGTCATGCTGTTAAACCCAAAGATTTGTGAAGTCTATATCTTCCTCTGCAGGTGAGTACATTATCACCCCTTCAAGTCCCTCCAAACCCCGCAGATATTTACAGAACCCTCCAAATCAGGGTTTTTTGGGAGCTTGTTGGATTCTCTCCCATGTCCTTCTGGCAATAAAAAGCAATGAGGTCCTTTTCTCTTCTAGCTTGAAATATATTGCTTTGTATTCACTAAATGAGAAAAGCATGTAATTCTTGTTTTAGTTGCTCTTTGTTATACGACAGTCTATCAAAAGCTACTTTCTCCTTAAGAAATAGACCATTTTGTTTGACTTTATGGAGTGTTTAATGGTAGTTTATAAGCAGAAGCTTGATTATTCTGATCTCCGCAGGTTTCTCTCGGTCTTGTTCATGGTCGGGCGTCTCACATCATCTGGCCGCCCAGTCGGTGGCAGCGGATCGAGCCGTCTGTCCCTCCAGAACGAAGACCACTGTTAAACTGGGACAGAGCAACAGAGGACGGTTATGATGACTGAAATGAAGGACAGTTATACAACCATTTTAACCCTCATGTACAGTAAATGTAAATCATGTGTTATGGACTATAGAAATGTTCTTGTTAAAACCTTGTGGGCCAAATCAGAGCCCACGAAAGACTTTCTGGTTTTTAGCCACAGTTAAGGCGATTATTGTCAGTTGTACATATTCTTGACCCTTTTGTCAGGTCAATGTCAATTCAGTGATCAGATGACTCTGCTCTATTATACTCTTTTCAGTTTTTATTAATAAATCACATTCATACAGTTATCTGCCAAATGAATTATTTTTAAAGGTCAATGGTGTATCTATATATAAATTGAACATTTTGTCCTATAAAAATCACACACACACACACACACAGAGAGAGAGTGAGGTTTATAAAACACCTAATTTTACTTATTAAAAAAAATTGCTAAACCCATCTTAGAGAACCAGTTGCTTTTAATATAAATATGTATTATACAAAATTAAGTAAATTATAATAGTTGTATTGCATTAACATTACAAAAAGTAGCTTATCCACTAGAATATCATGCCATAAACACCACATTTTAAAACGCTGTGCTCCTGTGGTAGAAAAATACCCTTTTTTGTATTGTTTTGTTCATTCTTTTATATATATTTAATAAAACATGCATGTTTTGTAATTATTATTTATCCAAATACATATTTATATTAAAGGGTTGCTCTACCCCAAAATGAAAATTCTGACGTAGCAAGGAGATTGGTAAAATAATCCATGTGACATCAGGGGTTCGTCCGTAATCCCGTAAACGAAGCTACGAGAATATTTTTTGTACGCAAAGAAAACAAAAATAACGACTTTAACAATTTGTCTCCTCCGCATCACCCTAGCGCCATTTTGGAGAGTATCCACTGAACGCAAACTGCGTATGTTGTCGTCCTGATGCCACATGGATTATTTTACCGATCTCCTTGCTACGTTTCTGGATGTTGATCATGTTAATTACATTGCTGTCTATGGGAGGATCAGAGAGCTGTCGGAATGCGTCAAAAATATCTTAAGTTGTGTTCCAAAGACGAACGAAGCTTTTACGGGCTTGGAACGACGTGGGGATAAGTGATTAATGACAAAATTTTCATTTTGGGGTGGAGTAACCCTTTAAAGGTTACTTTTTAATTGGTTCTCCTAAGATTTTCGACCTATAAGTAAGCTAACGACTGTTGTGAGCTTTGAAAGAGGCTAATAAAATGTTGCTCATGTGTCTTATAGTAATAGTTTACCCAAAAGTGTTCTCACTCAAGCCAAGATTTAGAACTGATTTAGAGAAATTACATCACATTACATCATGTGCTCACCAATGGATCCTCTGCAGTGAATGGGTGCCGTCAGAATGAGAGTGCAGACAGCTGATTAAAAACAACACAATAAGATGCATGTTTGTAATAACCAAATATGTCACAAATATGACCTTAATCCATAATATTGCTTGTTCCATCGAAAAAAGTCATCTCATCTGAATCGGGAGAGAAAAATGCACAGATCAAGCACAGAAGCAACCGTTTAAAGTTAAAATGACTTAATGATGGATTATTTATTACAAACAAGCAGCCTTTTACTTCACAAGATTTTAGTTGATGGACTGGAGTGTGTGGATTATTGTGATGTTTTTATCAGCTGTTTGAACTCTCATTCTGACGGCACCCATTCACTGCAGATGAACCATTGGTGATCAAGTGATGTAATGCTAAATCTGTTGCGATGAAGAAACAAACTCATCTACATCTTGGATGGCCTGAAGGTGGTTAAATTTTCAATAAATGTTTATTTTGGGGTGTACTGATACTTTAAACTCATAAAGTACACAAACTCATTCTTGAAGGGGTCTTTATATGGCAGCTATTTACAACTTCCATTTAATGCCAATACATTCAAGTCAAATTAAACTTTTGATTATGTTCTTCTCAATGTCATATCTGGCACATCCACCTGTTCTGTGCCGTGGATGAAGTATTTTCATATGCACAAATCCAGTGTAAAGCACAAATGGCTGCAATTTTATATTGATCTCATGCTGCCTAAGATAGATTTGCACTTAAATGCTATAGCTACGAATTTTCCGATTGCTCTAAGACAGGCTTCCTCGAGGGGGTCGAACATCATGCAAGACTAAACTCGATAGGATTTAATGTGAGTGGCCACAGGTCAATACGGATATTCGCACAAGGCTGTGATGAGTTCAATGGCTGTCAAACATAAATCAACACAGACAGCCCTAGGGCTAAAGTACGCCGGGGAATAGGCACAAATCTTAGGATACTGCAGGAACTGGAGATAATGGAGCCGCAGCCAAGCGGGGCCTGAAGATCCTTGATTTGTATGGTGCGTGCATGTGTACGACAGTAACGTGTTTTTCACATCTGACACTCTGCATTCGCTTCCCATTTGGAGTAAATAAGATGTCTTGCATTGGTGACGAAGCATGATTTCAATATCAAGCTTTTAATCTTCTCTAGAAGGACACGGGGAACGAGCATGTCATAGCAGCCTATTTCAGTTCCCACAAAGCTCTTCAGACGGGAAGCAATTTCTCATTGAACATGACAACCACATTATATACCCACAAGAGGAAATTGAAGCCCCAAATTGAATTTACCTTACAGAATCAGAGATGTGCACTTTGGATGTTGATGTAAATGCAAGATGAATTGTGTATCTTTCGCATGAAGCTGTTTTGTACTGGAGATACTCGCATGTGGTTCATCATGTGTTTTTAATGTTTAAATGGGGGTTATGTTGCATTCCATTCAACTCGGAAGAGAAGAAACTGTTGAATGAAGTCGTTATTTTTGTTTTCTTTGCGCACAAAAAGTATCCTCATAGCGTCATAAAATTAAGGTTGAACCACTGATTGCACATGGACTATTTTAACGATATCCTTACTACCTTTCTTGGCCTTGAACATGGTAGTTGCATTGCTGTCTATGGAGGGTCAGAAAGCTCTCTGATTTCATCAAAAATATCTTAATTTGTGTTCCAAAGACGAACGAATGCCTTGCTGATTTGGAACGACATGAGGGTGAGTTGAGCGAATTGTCATTTTTGGGTGAACTATCCCTTTAAATCTAAGATTAAAAATTATTTGTTTTCTTAAAATTAAGGTGGATGGGGACTTGGACAGCAGTAGTACCTATTCACTTTCATTGCATAAAAAAAGAACAGCTTGTTCACTTTAAAAAAAAATATATATATATATATATATACACACACACAGTAGGTACGGAAAGTATTCAGACCCCCTTAAATTTTTCACTCTTTGTTATATTGCAGCCATTTGCTAAAATCATTTAAGTTTTTTCCCTCATTAATGTACACACAGCACCCCATATTGACAGAAAAACACAGAATTGTTGACATTTTTGCAGATTTATTAAAAAAGGAAAACTGAAATATCACATGGTCCTAAGTATTCAGACCCTTTGCTCAGTATTTAGTAGAAGCACCCTTTTGATCTAATACAGCCATGAGTCTTTTTGGGAAAGATGCAACAAGTTTTTCACACCTGGATTTGGGGATCCTCTGCCATTCCTCCTTGCAGATCCTCTCCAGTTCTGTCAGGTTGGATGGTAAATGTTGGTGGACAGCCATTTTTAGGTCTCTCCAGAGATGCTCAATTGGGTTTAAGTCAGGGCTCTGGCTGGGCCATTCAAGAACAGTCACGGAGTTGTTGTGAAGCCACTCCTTCGTTATTTTAGCTGTGTGCTTAGGGTCATTGTCTTGTTGGAAGGTAAACCTTCGGCCCAGTCTGAGGTCCTGAGCACTCTGGAGAAGGTTTTCGTCCAGGATATCCCTGTACTTGGCCGCATTCATCTTTCCCTCGATTGCAACCAGTCGTCCTGTCCCTGCAGCTGAAAAACACCCCCACAGCATGATGCTGCCACCACGCTTCACTGTTGGGACTGTATTGGACAGGTGATGAGCAGTGCCTGGTTTTCTCTTATTCTTATTCAGGTGTTTTTTAGCAAACTCCATGCGGGCTTTCATGTGTCTTGCACTGCGGAGAGGCTTCCGTCGGGCCACTCTGCCATAAAGCCCTGACTGGCGGAGGGCTGCAGTGATGGTTGACTTTCTACAACTTTCTCCCATCTCCCGACTGCATCTCTGGAGCTCAGCCACAGTGATCTTTGGGTTCTTCTTTACCTCTCTCACCAAGGCTCTTCTCCCCCGATAGCTCAGTTTGGCCGGACGGCCAGCTCTAGGAAGGGTTCTGGTTCAAACGTCTTCCATTTAAGGATTATGGAGGCCACTGTGTTCTTAGGAACCTTAAGTGCAGCAGAAATTGTTTTGTAATCTTGGCCAGATCTGTGCCTTGCCACAATTCTGTCTCTGAGCTCTTCAGGCAGTTCCTTTGACCTCATGATTCTCATTTGCTCTGACATGCACTGTGAGCTGTAAGGTCTTATATAGACAGGTGTGTGGCTTTCCTAATCAAGTCCAATCAGTATAATCAAACACAGCTGGACTCAAATGAAGGTGTAGAACCATCTCAAGGATGATCAGAAGAAATGGACAGCACCTGAGTTAAATATATGAGTGTCACAGCAAAGGGTCTGAATACTTAGGACCATGTGATATTTCAGTTTTTCTTTTTTAACAAATCTGCAAAAATGTCAACAATTCTGTGTTTTTCTGTCAATATGGGGTGCTGTGTATACATTGAGGAAAAAAATGAACTTAAATGATTTTAGCAAATGGCTGCAATATAACAAAGAGTGAAAAATGTAAGGGGGTCTGAATACTTTCCGTACCCACTGTACATAGTGCTCCACAGAAGAATTTGAATCATACAGGTTTGGAACAACATACGGGTGAGTAAATAAAGACTTTTATTTTGGGGTGAACTGTCCTTTTAAATTCCCATTTCGTAGATATTTTGTCATGCCATATGTTCAGGTTAGAATGCCAAATTGGTTTTATTATATATTTATATTTGTCACCAAAACATGCTCAAAAATAGACAAAGCCACAAAGCTCAGTTATATGTGAGGACACAGTACTACAGGGAATAATTTTAATATTTACTGTGCAGCTGTGCTTGGCACAGGAATATAAAGGACTCTATCTTTACCTTAATTTGAAATATTCATATTCAGAGTCAAAGCATAAAGTTGTGCCAGATTGAAGGAACAAATTATGCAAAGGCCAGATAAGGATAATCTTTTCTCAGCCCTCAGTGTCACCGTATGATGTAATTTTAAAATGATAACAGTTCTTAAAACCAGGTAAGACCGCTGAAAACAGTTGAGTAGCTTAATAGTTTTGTGGAAACTGTGATATTACAATTAAATAATAATAATAATAATAATACTTCAGCAAGGATGCATTAAATTAACCAAAGTAACAGTAAAGACTTGTTCTAAAATCTATTTTAAATAAATGCCTTTTTTTGAACTTTCTATTCATGAAAAAATATGGAACACTTATCATGGTTTCCACAAAAATATGAAGCAGCACAACTTGTTTTCAGCAGTGATAATAACAAAAATGTTTCCTGAGCAAATATATTATGTCATTATCTGAGAAAGGGAATGCACTTAATTTTCAAATTTTCATTTACATTGAATCAATATAGACTTGATCAGTGTAACTAGTATAGTGGTTTTACCTGTGGTTACTATATGATCAGTGTTGGGGGATGTTACTTTTAAAAGTAATACATTACAATATTGTATTACTCCCTAAAAAGTAACTAATTGCGTTTAATTAATTATTGCGTTACTTTTTCTCATCTGACTTGGCCTCATGTTTCTCTCTTCAGAAACAAACAAAAAAAGAAACAAATGTCATGTTATCTAAAGTCATATTTGCTTATTAGCGTGGTTGAATTTGATTATCAAAGGTCAGCAGCAAAGACATTGATTAATAAAATATGATTAAGTACATAACGGATATTTGTGTTATTTAGCCTAACATTTAATTATTGCAGGTTTGTGTCATATACTGAGTTTGCATTATACTGTTTTTATTCATTCTGAGGGATACTAAATCTGTTTTTGTGCAAGTGAGATAAGTAAATGCATGTTGACATTTAGTCTAGAACTATAGTAACCATCACAGTGCACATAAAGCCTCTGCACTAAACATGAGGACAGGAGAGCTGCCGGTCAATACATGGGAAACATTCTGGCATTAGTTATTTGAAAATGTAACTCAGATATTCTCCAAGTAATGTGTTAAGGTAATCTGATTACGTAACTTGTGTGACTTGTAATGCATTACCCCCAACACTGACTATGATCCTAATATAAATGCTATATGAAACTATTTTACGATGCAAGAACTGTGGTAAATCTTCATAATGGAGCAGACCATTCCAGGTGTGTGTGCATTCTCATAAAAGGGCTCTCTATTCACTCATGTGGTGGCAACATGCTGCAGAATCAGACTGACCCAATTAAAAAAACAGCGTCCTCAGCTCAGGGCCTCAAGGCAGCTTGCAGTTGTGTGGTTTCACTGATAAGCAACACGGAGCAAAGAAGCCGCTGTATTATTACCTGGCTTTTGTGCTGACACCCCCTTAAGGCCTTAGTAATGGCAGCCACAACAGGACATTTGCAAAGGGTAATAAGCTCATTAACTGATTCAGTATGGATGTGGCTTTTTGTGTGCCATCAATGCACCCTGCACCTTCTTGTCTGGATCCTAAAGGCTATGTTAGAAAACAGGTAATTGTAATAGTATATTGCAAATTAGTGGATTCTGATGGTTGTCTCAGGTGTGGAATCAACCTGAGAGAAATCTGAAAAGTTTTCTTTCATCCCGAGGGTGAGAAACTTCTGTACTTTCATAGCAATTAAAGTGCAAGGAAAATGACAAATGTTGCTTTTACAGAGGAGTAAATGTAGGCAAAATTCAAGCAAAATATTGGGATAATGATTCATGTATATTTAGAGCCTCACTATAAGGAGCAGTTTGCTAGCAATGCCACCTAAGCTGTTCAACAGCTCAAAATAATGAAACAGCGCCATCTTGAGGCTGAATAAAGACCTCAAGGGTGTTTTTAGTAACATTCTTACATTTCAAACCATTAAATGTTTTTTGTTGTTGTTTTACCACTCTCCTGCTTAATCCTGTTGTGTTTTCTGTTTTTGGAAGGAAAATGAGATTAAAAGCTGACAGAACACCTTAGCTACCAGATGGACATGCCAGCTAAAAAGGATATTTCACTCAAAAATGAAAATTAAGTCATCATTTACTCACCCCTTGTGTTGTTCTAATGCCGTATGCGCTTCTTTATTTTTCAGACCACAAACGGAGAAATTCAAAGAAATGTCCCACTCGCGACCATTAAAGTTTTTTTCTTTCTTTTGAAGACGTACAATGTCACAGAATGGTTCCACGCGACACGTGTCGTATAGTCCAAGTGTTCTGTAGGTTTTAGTGGAAAACAAACCTAAATTTAATGTATTAATGTGAATATACTGGCCGTTTGTGCACGACTGCGTATTCATGAGAAATCAAAATCAATCCAAATGAAGTGAATAAATATCTGACCGTGTAAGGCACAATTAATCTTAAATTCTTTGGAACAAATTAAATAGATTTGAACTGAATTCGTCTGGCTGTTTAATGCGCGTCCTCCGGTCCGCGAGATGGCGCTGCGCGTACATCAACTTAGTCCTTCAAGAGAAGTTGTTTTGAAAACGTCGGTGTTCAAATACACAGTCCAGAAAGGGGACATCGGTTTTAATCATTTACCCCCTTCTGACTAGAAGGCCAGCCGTGTTGTCTTCATCATCGGTAAGCTTTTCCGTCAATGTGTTTTTTCCCCGCTTCCCGTTGGTTTGCCTTCATAAACACATAAAGCAATCCGGTCTATATATGCTAGTTTCGTGCTAGTAATGGATAGCTCCTTCATTTTAAGAATGTGTAAGGATGGAACAGTCGAGATAAAATTTGGATGAATAAAATAAATGTTCGTTTATTATTGAGACCTAACATTTGTGTGTCTTGCGTGTTAAATACAGCTTGATGGGTAGTTAAATGTAGAGGTAAGTTACTTACTGTACGTTAACTAAAACAGTTTACATTTGAACAAATCGGCTATTGCAGTATGTTAAGATGTTAAAATGAATTATTTAATGTTCAACTAATATTAAAACCAAGTTTTAGCCTTTTATGAATATGCATATCATCTCAAACGGCTCATAGTAAACATGCTACTATTTAGTAAATAAATACAAATGCAGTTTGTTAATACAGCTTACATTATCAACGTAACATCCAGTGAAGAACTGATTTATATATATATATATATATATAGTGCTGTCAAACGATTAATCGCATCCAAAATAAAAGTTTTGTTTACATAATATATGTGTGTGTACGGTGTATATTTATTATATGTATAAATACACACACATGCATGTATATATTTAAGAAAAATGTTATATTTGTATATTAAATATATTTATATGTTATATAAATATATACATGGAAATATTTTCAAAATATATACATACGTGTGTATTTATATATACATAATAAATATACACCGTACACACACACACAATGTAAACAAAAACTTTTTATTTTGGATGTGATTAATCGTTTGACAGCACTATATATATATATATATCAGTGGCGGCTGCTGGTCTTTCAAAGAGGGGAAGCTCATTTTCGGCCTACATCATAAAAATTGTCCATTTATTTATACGTAAATCCTGCCCTACGTTCCTTTTCAAGAAAATGCTCTGTGACCCTTTCATACCAACTAGGTGTCTTTTCCAGTGACGCTAGCCTACTGTATGTATGAATGAATGAATGAACAAACAATCTAAAAAAAAAAACTCGACGGAGGAAATGTGGGAATTAGGTTAAACTGAAACAAGGGATGTGGTGTATAATAGGGTTGTCATGATACCATAAAAATGTCTTACAATACTATACCAGCTTAATTTATAATTCAGTTCTACAAAATGAATCAAAATTTAATAAATAAATAGATGTAAGTGAAAACAGACAATATTATTCTCTGAATACTTAATTAATGTGAATGAATTACTGGCTATTGTTATCCATGAAATGATCTAAACAAAACTCATCTTAGCACTGCACAGAAGCTGCATGAAGTGACATTTAGATGTGGCATTTATTCATTTAGACCGTATTTATAATTTCATAAATAATGTTATGAGATTAATGTTTTAAATGCTAAATTCTGAATATAGAAATATGTTGGAAAATAATGTAATATGCCTACTTTTAGACGGGAAACTTAAAAACGGCCAGCAGGTGGCAGAAGTTCGTGATTGAATCGCTGAGTCATTCAAATGATTCTTTCAAAACGGCTGAATCCTTCAGGAGCGAATCAAATGACTGTTTTTATGAATGGCTCAGTGAATCAGTGATTCGCCCAAATCAACGCCGGATTTGGATCAAACACAAACGAAACAAAAACAGCGCTCTTGCTCGTGTCGTCTTGCCTAAGTGTCAGGAGCATTTTTTGCTCGCATATCTTGAAATTTCCGAGTTAGCAGCATGTATATTAAAACATAACATTATAAATAAATAAAAAAATATATATAATGATTGATAAGAACCAAGTGCAAAGCCGCGATGGGACTGAGCTCGAATAGCTTCAGCGTCAGCGACGTTTTTATTGTACACAATCGCTGTCAATCAAAAGGAGACGCAGACCCTCCAATCATCACGCAGAAGCTCAGCGTCCAGGCACGCCCACTCCTCCATTCACTCCCAGAGACGCTGAGCGTCCGGGGGCGGGACATAACCGCAGCATTTATCCAATGACCGTCTAGTTTGGAAGCGCTGAAAAAAATTGTTCAAAGCAGCCCCATTAAAGTCAATGGACGCTCGGCTTCAACAGAGAAATACACTGAAGCTACGGGAGTGTGTGAGAAGGAAATCGAGTCAGCG
This sequence comes from Onychostoma macrolepis, assembly GCF_012432095.1. Taxonomy (NCBI): domain Eukaryota; kingdom Metazoa; phylum Chordata; class Actinopteri; order Cypriniformes; family Cyprinidae; genus Onychostoma; species Onychostoma macrolepis. Next base: position 14,057,436 of record NC_081179.1, on the reverse strand, counting down.
ACCTGCTGTATGTAGCTGATTCTGAACGAACTCGTCTTCGAGATGAACGTGTTCTAACGCATTTTTAGTCAATAAAATGTTAACATAATAGTACATATCTGACCATTCATTTTTTGACATTATAGGGGAAGCCGAGCTTCCCTTGCAGTCTTAAAGAAATCCCCACTGATATATATATATATCAGTTTTTCACTGATTTATAGGATTTTGAGGATTTTGATGAACTTTTTTTTTAATTTAATTTTATCAGTTTTTCACTGGATGTTACGTTGATAATGTAAGCTGTATTAACATAAACTGCATTTGTTTTTACTAAATAGTAGCATGTTTACTATAAGCAGTTTGAGATGATATGCATATTCATAAAAGGCTAAAACTTGGTTTTAATATTAGTTGAACATTAAATAATTAATTTTAACATACTGCAATAGCCGATTTGTTCAAATGTAAACTGTCTTAGTTAACGCACAGTGAGTTATTTGTCTATTTGTCTATATAATTTGTAATTTGTCTCTAACACAGCACTTATTTATTACTAATATTATTAATTGATTAATTAAATTCATTTATACTATTTATTTATTTTTTTAAATATAATATACAATAATAATATCTTACTACTAGAAATGCCCCTCTTTTGCTTTTAAAGCAGAATGAACTCCACTAGATGAAATTGACTGAATGTAAATTGAACTCACACTTCCAATGATAAATGTTTTGTCTCTTTCAGATCAACTTAATGCTGTGCCCTTAGGCCAGCATTTCAAATGAACATGTCTCTTGCTCAAAGAGTCCTCCTGACATGGATCTTCACACTTATATTCCTTATTATGCTGGTCCTGAAGTTGGACGGGAAGATCATTTGGAGCTGGTTTCTCATCTTCCTTCCTGTCTGGACCTTTGATCTCATTCTCCTCCTCATGATCATTGTCAAAATGGCAGGCCGGTGCAAGCCGGGCTTCGACCCTCGCAACGGGGCGGAGAACTTGAAGAAGCGCGTATGGTACCTCGTGGCCATGCTGCTTAAACTGGCATTTTGTCTGACGCTCTGTGCCAAATTAGAGGGCCTAATGGACATCTTGGTGAGCTCGGTTTGCATCCCTCTGTGGGCACTGCTCATCGGAGCTATGGCCGAACTGGGCTACAACGTTTTCCACTTCAGAAGAGACTGAACATATGAACGGTATTCTTTGAAAGCCAGCAGAAGTCTTTACTGTATTCTTCAGGAATAAAATCATCTTGAAAGTAGATGTTATTCATAAAGAAGGGAATATATAACAGACAATAAGAATGTACAGCTGTTTCAAGCTCTTTATCAGGAATTGCTTGTTTCTTTCAGGCTCAAGAGTGACTACGCTGAATAGCCTACGTTTCATGTTCACAATGATGCAGGGAGGGTTACGTATTTTGGCTCAGTGGTGAGTTTCCTCTCAGGTGACAGAAATGACTGATTGTGAATGTTGCTCAGAATATTTATTGCATTTTAGTGAAACACTGAGATCATTAGCGGCATACCATAAATGAACATTTGAAAAATAACCGTTAACGTGCTGCATACACACTGTTTGTTCAACCAGTACTGTAACACAACATGGTTTGCTTACGGAAAAGACACACGTTCTACAATGATGGTGTATATTTATGAATCTGTGTTTCTTTATCATACACTTATGTTTTGCATTGCAGAACTTACATAATACATGTTTACAAAATGTAATTTAAATTTTCTCTTGTACAGAGTGTGTAAATAAGAATAATAAAAAGTAATAACAATATCCTTGTAATTAAAAGATACATATTTATTTTTCTTTATGACAAGTATGTTCAGTAAGTGCACAGTTATTATATTTACAAATGTTTCCAAGATCATGCAGAAAAGGGGTCAATTCAGCAACAATTCAGCAGGGAGCAAAATATGTATTTCTAGGAGAAATTTAGTAATTTGTTCATTAGTTAATTTTTAAGTTATTAAATTATGATCCTCCTTTTTAACTGAAATTGACATTTTCTCTTAGAAAGAGTCATCTGTCTTTTTGGGGTGTACATACATACAATGTTTGAAAATAACACGGTGTTAATTCAAAATTTCTACAATAATAGAAAATTACAGACGCTTTTATTCAGCTGGTAAAATCCAGCTATTTGTATTAAAAAAAAAAAAAAAAACAGGCATCTGAAATTCTGCAAATATCCAGGTAAACATAGTCATGGATTAGCCCAGACTTACAAACATTTTATAAAAATAAAAAAAATACAATATACAAGATAATAGCTGAATCTGTAAATAGCATGGTTTCATATGTCTTATGCAATACAATATTATTTTCAAAGCAACACAAGAGGACTCAGTTGTGTATTCTATGTATTCCACTAATAAAAAATAACAACATAGATACAGAAACATTTATCAATGTTTATTCAAGTTCTGACACCACACTTAAATTTTCTAGTAATAAAGCAATAAACACGAGTAGCAACTAACTTCAAAAGAGAGCTTAATTTTGGTTGGTAAGTTTTAGAATTGGTGGGTATAATATTACTTAGCATAGTTTTTAGGTCTAATCATCATTTTAACAGTCTTAAAAGATTGTCTGTCATTGGTTGGGTAATATTCCATTGTAATGTTGTGCCACGTACCCCAAAATATCCCATTACGTACCCCTTTGTACTTTGATTGATAATATCTCCCATTTAAGTTTGCTGACATGCATGCGTCAAACCACCAGCCTGAGCTGTAATATGCCCCGCAGTTTCCAGAGGGATACTGGTCATTGTCTCTGTCCGGAGTGGTAAAGAGCTTCTGGTCGTGATTGTAATTCTTACTAAACTGCATGGCATTACCAGCTGTACCGGAGTAACCACCAATGGACAAGCGGTATTGTTGGCTTTCATTGGCCACATAGAAGTGGTCATAATGGGCATATTCTTTGATACCCTCAAAGTCTTCGATTTCTATTCGCAATGACATGTTCTTTGCCTTTGTCAACAAGTGAATCTTGTCATTGCCAAGCCAAAACTCCCCTATTAGTTTACCAAATCCATTCTTGTACTCGTCCCATGTGCGATTGAAACTTGTGCTGCCATCAAAGCGATGCTGTATCAAAGTCCAGCCCCCGCCAGAAGACTCCATGTCGCAGAAAACAGGAAACATGCTGCTCTTTGGCTTCAGCATTACTCTATATACACCATTCCTTCTGGATTTCGTAATGTAATCAGCACAATCTTGTGCAGGTCCTTTTTCTGTGGTCAATAAAAAACGTTTTAGGTTATCTCATTCTTTGTTTATGAAAAATGCATTTACCATGTATAAACAGCCTAAATCTGCATGCTTAAACATCTTGTGCATTTCTTTGCCATTGTCATCTTTCAACTAGAGAAGCTTTAAGGCACTTTTATTTGTAAAGCTACTTTGAAACCATATTTATTGTGGAAAGCGCAATACAAATAAATTCAATTGGGCTGAAATTGAAAAAATAAACGTCCAGCTGAAAATCTGGAACTTATGAATTTGTAAACTAATGCAGAGCAAGATGATGCACTGAAATTGTTTTCTATCCATCTTTGTTGTTAGACCCAAACAGCAAAGCTGCATTCAACAGACTACACTTGAGGTCTCGTTTAAAAGATACGTAAAATTATACAAAATTTAGACCACCTGGATTTTATTTATCCTTGGTTTCAAGAGTTTACATTGGGCCAAATTTCAAACTCCAATAACCAGACAAGTAAATTTAGCACTAGGTATGGAATGGTACTGAACTTCTGCATGCATTAATTATAATTATTATAATTATTTTTGCCTTTGAGCCTTTCCTCAAGCTCAACAAAGACACCACATCCTGATGCATCGGACAAAAGAAGATGCCTACAGCTGGTCCTCTTCACAAAAACCACAACATCTGCTACTCAGATGAGAATCCATATCCACTTATCCTTGTTATGGAATCCTATCACACTATCAAGATAAAGTGCGGGGTCACAGAACATGTGTTAAAAGGATACATTCATATTATATTATTTCCTGGGAATGATTATCTGGGTAGATTGTACCTGTAGTTATTTTTGGACATGAGTCCCTGTTTGCACTCTGCTAAAACCTTGGATATAATCTATACAAAGAGTCAAACTGACTTATCCCACTGTACTGGAAGCTTTAGCTTTGTGTCAAATAAACATGCACTGCTGCCATACTCTAAACACTCTATAGAGGGCTTTTTGCAGTGTGCATTAAGAGTAAATACTCCTTCAACTTGTTTCTTAAAAATAAACATTAACATGGGTTGTGTAAGAAAATTCCTCACCTCTTCCAGAGTCCACTGGAGGCCTGGTCTGGGCTGTAGACTGTTGTGTTGACGCAGTGTTACAATCACTGTCACAGGTGCTGTGTATCTTATTCTCTACTTGCTCTCTCCCTGTTACCTCATCACTGACTGCATGTGATTTAAACCCCTCAGCAGTGTCCTCAGGGCTGAGTGAGAAAAGCTTTGAACCTTTAATTTCTTCAACATTTGTAAGCGTTTCCAAAACAACTGGTATTGTGTTCCTCTCTCCACTGTACCCTTGGGCAGTGTCCGCACTGTTTGGGTTAGATAATATCTCCCCAGAGTTTTCTTCCACTCTGTCTTCATTAATTTTAATAAGTTCCAGTTCTCTTGTTGCTCCGATACTTTCAAAGCTTATGGGTGTTTCCCAACTATTGTTTTTAGCTATTTCAACATGTGTATTTGTCACTCTATGAATATTTTTTGAGCTGTCTTTATGGTCTGTGTCTGTAAAAGAGACTGTCGAGGTGGTGAATAGATTTGCTCCTGGTTCCTTAGATAACCCTTTCTTTAAGGTTGGTGCAGTTGGTCCTTTCTTTCCACTGCTGATCTTGTCCACCTCAAATGGTGGTTGATTGCTGGTATCTTCAGTTCTCAAACTAAAAATCTTGCTTTCTTTCTGACCAGTAGGTGAATTCGAGGCTCCACTTTCCAGATTGTTAGGATTCTCTGTACTCCCAGTCTCACTGTTGTCTCTAAGTTGGTTCTTACTTTGTTGAACCTTATCCAAATCTTGTACACTACTTGAATTTTGAGACTCTGGTTGTGATTGTGACTCTGTACTGTTGTTTTTTAACCATTTATTATCCAATACATTTGACCTCATCACCTGCGGAATGTGTTTGATTTCTTCTGTTTGGTCTTGTTCTGTTACACCAGTGGGACTGGAGAATTGAGTCACTGTGCTTACCTTTGTCTTGAAGCGTCTGGTTGTGTTTGGCTCAGTTTGAAAGTTTGACCTCCTTACATAGCTTGGTCTTATAATTGCAGAGCCATTTTTCCTGGCAATATTGGTATTTCTGACTGGGACTGACAGCTTTGAATGTACCCCAACACTTTTGTTTGCTGACATGTTGTCCATCACATTAGGTTGTCTTAGTTTGTTGACTCTCTGTGAAATCACAGTTGTTGGATGTCTATCGGGGTGTCTTAATGGGTTTGGCATCACATACCTTTTGTTGTCTTGACTTACTCCACGTATCTTGCTGATGTTTTTCCTGCTGTTCTGAAACGGTCCCTCTCCAGCTGGAGCTTTGAGTGGAGTTACTGAAATTCTCCTTGTCCCCTGGCCTACTACTTGTGATTGAACCCTACTGGTCACATTCACTGTACTATCAGTCAATTCACTCTTTACAGTTGGGACAAGAGTGGGCTTCACCAGATCTTTTTCCGGCAGGGTGGCTTTACTGTGGCTTGGTATGTCCTTCTTCATAGTTCCTGCACTCAATGAGTTGACCCCGATATGATCATTTTCCCCTTCAATGAACGTTCCTGGCTGCATCTGATCTTTAAGATCTGGAGACAGTGGATTAACTGTCCTTTCAATAAAAGTGCTGTTAGCCTTGTCCAAAATTGTGGAATCAATTTGTCTGTTATTTGTTTCTGTAATTGGATTTAGATATTTTACATTTTCCACCTGTATTCCTGGGAAAGTCAAGTCTTCTCTATCCGCTTTGGAGCTAATCTCTTCCTCATTACTAATAACTACCAGACTTTCACTCAGTCCCATGTGCCTTTTTTCCTCTTTGACCATGTTTGGCTGTTCGCCTGGGTTCATAACAGTAGAGATTGACTTATTCGTGGCTATGTGACTCACATCACCTTGGTTTTCTTTTCTCAGTTTTGTTGGAAGTCTTATAATCCCAGACTTGTTTACTTTTCTCAAATTGTCCTCCCTAACTTTAGTTACTTGGCTTGCATCTTTCAAGCCATGTCCGTCTTCTGTTCTGGGACCAGAAGACCTACTGATGTCTGATGTATGTTTGTTTTGGTCATCTGTTGACAGGGTCAGTCCACTGATTGCCCCAGGTTTTGTGTTTGCTATACGAGGACTTGTTTCCTTGACCCGCATAACGCCACTCCTCGCTGGGGAAAATCCAGTCTCTTCTGGCTCAGGCTTGTCCGCTATGTCCCCAGACTGTGAATTGGACTTTCCCACCAAAACTCGCCTTTCATTGAAAGTGCTGTCAGCTTTATCCAAAATTTTTAAATCGGTGTGTCTGTTATCAGTTTCTGTAATTGGATTTAGATATTTTTCATTTTCCACCTGTCTTCCTTGGAAAGTCAAGTCCTCTCTATTCAAATTGGAGCTAGTCTCTTCCTCACTACTAATAACTACCAGACTTTCACCCAGTCCCATGTGCTTTTTTTCCTCTTTAATCGTGTTTGGCTGTTCAGCTTGTTTCATAACACTAGAGATTGACTTATTTGTGGCTATGTGACTCACATCACCCTGGTTTTCTTTCCTCAGATTTGTTGGGAGTCTTGTAATCCCAGTCTTGTTTACTTTTCTTGAATTGTCCTCCATAATTTTAGCTACTTGGCTTGCATCTTTCAGGACATGTCCGTCATCTGTTCTGGGAACCCTACTTATGTCTTGATTGTTTTGGTCATCTGTTGAAAGGGTTGGCCCAGTAATTGCACCAGGTTTTGTGTTTGCTATATGAGGACTTGTTTCCTTGACCCGCATAACGCCACTCCTCACTGGGGAAAATCCAGCTTCTTCTGTCTCAGTCTTGCCCGTCATGTCCCCGGATTGTAGATTGTGGCTCCTCACTAAAGCAGGGTTCTTCAGTCTGTCTTCATTGGTAACCTTGACAACTCTACTGTTTATGTAAGATCCCTTTGGCCTCAGTGGTCCACCTACTCCAGGAAACCTTACAACCCTTCTGTTCCCAGCTGATGTGCTTAAATCCATTATCTTAGTGTTAGCATCCCTTGAAATGCCGCTTAATCCATTCGAATCAGACACATTCTGCACTCTTCTTCTCGCCATCAGGATGCCACTGATGTTCTTTACATGTCCATCTCTGAGAATGTTTGGTTGCTGTTTCCCATGGGTTGAGGATTGTACGGCGTCTTTTTTTCTAGGAAGGGATGGTTCTACTAATACATTTTGCTTAGACTTCAATTCCCTCTCTGACTCCTCAGGTGTAGGCGAGAGCACCGGTTTGACCTTGGATATGTCCTCAGGTGTCTCATCAAGTGAGGGGTTAAATATTTTTACTTCTCTGCTCACCTCAGACCTCTGATCTGTTGTGCCTTGGTTTGGAAAAATCCTTGGGGCAATGTTCCATTCCTGACTTTCCAAAATGGAATGATCGAGCCTCTTCACGCCATCCTTGATGGTTCCCTCACTTTCTGATGTGTCTCCTTGCAGTAAGGTTGAAGTTAAGATCCGGACCACTTGTTCTCCACTTTGACTTTGTGTCTCCTTGATTCTGATGTTATGCCTTGGAATTTGAGGTCTTCTTTCCTTTTCCTCGCCGTATTCTTTCTGTCCACTTATCTGGATACTATGTCTGTCCTTACATTCTTGGCAGTCCCTCCTTAGCTGGTTAACAACTTCCTTTAGGTCCTGCAGCTCCTTGGCCATTTTCTCCAGCTCCCTAGAAGGCCTGGGAAGCTGGATGGAGAGAGGAGGGAGGGTGAGCTGATAAGGGCACAAGTTCTCCTCGTCCCCGCAGTGCCCCAGGGACTTCAGCGTTACCCATGAAGCAATGTCCTCGGAGGTCTCTGGGCAGATGTGACACACAGAAAATGCAAACAGGCTTCCCCATATGTAAAACACAGCAAGCCACATCGTGTCCTGTATGGTGAGCAGGTCTGTTCAGTGTGTCGAAGAGTGCGTGAGAGAGAAGGATCAGGAGAGACTGGAGGACCACCTCCCTTTATAGAAGTATGAGAGGGGCGATACTCTGTGAATGACTCTCAACAGAGGAGTCTAACAGCCTCCTATCAGAACAGTCAGCACAGAATATACTCAATATTTCAATAATATTTATCTCATTACTGTGCTTTCTTTGTTCATTAGTAATGTAATGATTATTGACAACACTATTCATATACACATTAAAACCTGAGATGAATTAGTCTTATGTTGTTGATGATGTTGTTTCCCCAGTTACAATTTCTAAACATTCTTAAAGCAGGATAGCATTTAACATTGCATAATAAATGCTATAGAGAATAGAGAATGTATATTTATTGTGTCTTGCTTTACTGGCAGTGAAAGTGAGTTTAAAAACCAGAAATAAAATCCGCTAGTGCATTAAGACATGCATTGAATAAAAGATACAGCATTAATATCTTGTCTCAACTAAATATTATATTGTTTTAAAATTATTACGAGTTTTCACAAGTTGCAATACCTGCTATTTTATGTATATACAGTGAAACAGCATGCACATTGCTATATATTGCTATGTATATATCTACATTATTTTAACCTTTTTAAGGGCATCAGAACTGAGAAGCTCAATATGATTTGTCAAAGTCATTTGTGTTGGCTGAACCTGACGTTTAATCAAAACCATCACACTTACGATCAATCTTTAATCTAGAACACAATGCATTCTCCACATATGTAATTTCCTTTTTAACATGTGCAGATATGCATATGTGCGAGAATCATGATGGCAGCAGCTTCCCAACATCCTGCCAACAAAGCAGCATGCCCCACACACATAGACATATGCACACAAGCCACAGAAGATACAGAGATGTATTGTAACGCTAAAAGGCGACTCAAGTCTATTCAGATGGGACTATTTTTCTAAGGTATTTTTGTGTTTCTGTAGCATACTTTGAATTAAACAAGCCTGTATTTTTCTCACAAAACCTCTATCAATTATGAAACAAATGAATGTTTTTCAGCTAACTCAGACATCCTCGAAGAAGTCTAATCCCACCTGGACAGGAGTGCATGATTGTGGTATTTATATAGTGATTATGATATTGTCTTATATAAAATGTAATTGTGACACATATTCTGCGATATTGCTCTTTCCCATTCAAGATGATGACTACTGTACAAATAGCTGCCCAGAAGCATTACCATGTTGGCCAATTTAGCTGACTAACTTGTCTTTAGAGGATTTGGGTAATGGGCAACGGACATTATCCACTTTAACTCCTGTCCAAATCGGTACATGTAATGACAGACGTCCTTTGTTAACAATTGCAACTCAAATGTTGATGAGATCTGGCGACCCCACATCAAACTGAAAATATCATTACGAGAAATGTCGTAACAACCATATAAACAATAGTAGTCCAAGCGTTAAGCAAGAGTGGAAAACGTTATGTCCAGTGTCTTTAATATCGTGAAAATCCCCTCACCGATGTTTACAATGTCAACCTGTGTCCAAACAGAACTGATTGTTTTTAAAGTACTGACTTCACAATTTTTTATAGCGCTCAGCAGTGGTTGTATTACAAGCCAACTCCCAGTTTTATTACCACTAATCAGAAAAGCCTTACCATTTATGGACAGGACTGTTATTGTGTGGTGCCCTTAAGATGTCAGTCTGAAATCCTCTGGGATGGTTCAGCCTATCGGTGTCGTTGTCTGTGTAAACACTGAGATTTTTCCATAAACCATCTAACAGAAACATTTGACCCACCGATTGGGTTCGAGTACCACATTAGCGACCGCTACTCCAACACATTTGCATGATGTGGTAGTGGTTATTATGTAATTGTGATAAAAGAACAGACAAGTGCACTCTAACAGTTATATAACACTAATGAGGCAAATTCTGTGGGAAACCCAATGCAAGCGAGTTGGCTGCTTTCATCCAGATTTTCAAACTGGAGAGGAGACATCTGGAGTTGATGGTTACAGTGCATCAACAACAGATAACGTCAAGACCGCTTGTTTGCATTGCAAAAGCCTTGACTTCATTAAACTGTTGGCTAATGCTTGCATAGATTCCTCTCATTGTTGCATGCAATGAAATGAGCGACGTCTTGACTTCAGGCTTTTGTTTCTGTGATGAGTTTCTTGGAATCAATTTAAACTGTTTGATTGTTAATTTGTGCTGGGTTTCAACTCGATATCTGCACGAAAGTCTTAAATTACACTAATTGTAATGTAATAAATATGCCAAATCACATTTCAGGATCAGTAATGGTGTCAGACGTGCGGTATGAGAGACCACGGGATAGTGGAAAAAGTTTTTAAAAAATTAAAAAATAACAAGCACAATTTGAATTTTTGGCCGAACCTTTTAGAGGTCAGAAACTCATCTGTAGTGCTTGTAACGACAGGGTGGGTGAAAATTATGTAGTGTAGCCTATTTTTTTTAAAGTTGCAGATTAATCAAATATGACATATGTGTAGAGAATAGTGCATACAAATTTATGAACTTCTTCTCTATTGCATTTCTGTATTTCAGCTGAAAGGAAAAAATGGCCACTGCTGGAAAAATAACATCAAATCTCAAAATTTTAAATCTGTTTTTGTTAACCAGAATGTTTGTTTGTTAGAAAACTGAAAAAGTTGTATTAGCCACACCCACTGTGAGATTTAATTGGTCCAGAGCTATTTTTGTAAACTGGAGAGCTAGATTTTTGAGTGTTATTTTTTTGTTTTTTCCCCCCTGAAAAAGCTGTGGTAGCATTACCACTGTGAAATTTCATTGGTCCAGAGCTTTTTTTTTTTAGAAAAAAATTTTCCCACTGAAAAAATTGTGGTAGCCACACCCACTGTGAATTTTCATTTGTCCAGAGCTATTTTTGTAAACGCGGACAGCTAGATTTTTGAGAAAAAAAACAACAATGATCAATGTAATTTCACAGTGGGCTTGGCTACCACAACTTTTTCAGGGGGAAAAACTTTTTCTAGAAAAAAAATTACTCAAAAATCTTAGTTATTTTTATTCTAGAAAAAGTTTTTTCCCCCCTGAAAAAGCTCCCAACACAAACAGTAAATGAAAACTTCAGAGAGTGAAAACACTGATAATACATATTTATATACATACACATTTATACAAATTCAGAACACCCATACCCGTGTCTTTTGTCTGATTTTATCATCTCGTTTTCTTTTTTTTTTCTTCTTCTTTTTTTTTTTTAGTGGACTATCCATTTTTTAATTGTAATTTTAATACACGAAGACAATAGGCCACAAATGCAACATAAAAAAATTCCACTTTGAGAGAGAGATAGACACAATGATATCCACATTTATGAGAGCACATAAAACCAGCAATGCGCTCTCAGAAACTGGTTATCTAGACATGATATGAAGATATTTGGGAGCCTACAATGTCCTGTCTAAGAGCTGCTAGAAAACAACTATAGTCTCAATAAGTGAGAACTGTAATTTCTTGCACGCACCCCTCGGTGGACTCCTTCATGAGCAATGCAAACTCCTTTCATATATATTTTATGTCTATTCCTTGTAGCAGCTGTTAATTGGAATTAAAGGACGTACAGAACCTGATTTTTTCACTGACGAAGCGTCAGGTGTGACAAATAGACATCACTATCTATAACTGTTTATGTCATGCTCTTGAAGGTGTCCTATAGGTTTTCGGTAAAGGGGAAGGGTTATCCAATGAAGTATAACCAGTGCAAGACACTACCTAAACGCAGAATAGATCGAAGGTCTGGTAGTCTTAATGCTGAGTGCAGTTTAAGTAGCATAACACTTTTTTTTTTTTTAATTGTATAACAACAGTTTGGCATTCAGTTATGTTTATATAGCACCACCCATTGATCAGGTTAACATTCTAAATCTGTATTTACTCAACCATGATGACATATCAAGAGAACAAAATTAAAATTGCATTCACGACTCAACTAACACTGCATATTTTCAATGCTGCACCAGTATTAAGACTACAGACTGTTACAGGCTCTTAGAGGGCTCCGGTTTAGTTCAGGTGAGAGGTGAGGCCAGAGAGACATGGAGGTTGGAGTGGAGCTGGAGGGTTCGATCATGGCCAGTTTGGTTCTGAAAGTCCAAAGCAGGGTCCAGGGATCCAACTTCAGCTCCACACTGACTCACCATCCCAGGCTCCCACTAAAACCCAAAAAGATTTACACATATGTGAATCAAATCATTTGCAGAAAATGATTTATTATCTGTAATTAAACATTTGAACTTAAGTGTAAATATTGTTTAAAATAATGACAATTAAATAGATTTTAGGGACATCAAGTGATTAAAAATTCTAATAATTGGCATTAATTACATGTAATGATGATTAATTAATCAAATTTATTACAAAAGATCTGCCTGATATGTGTAATATCAAATAATATTTAAACAAAATCATAATATTAGAATAATATTTGGTTGAATTTCTTATTATGGTTTTTGTGTGCAGGTTGAGGATGATTAAATTGATAGGTTTTTTCTTTATATATAATTGCAGATGGAAATTAGCATTTGCTAACTCTGGTACAAAGCATCTTTTTCGTAAGATTAATGTTTTTTGTACATTGTCCCTGATAAATAAACTAATAATAATAATAATAATACTAAATTAACACTTGCATCACTGGCATATCAGTTATATATAAAAACCCATTTCCGCCACGTAAGAAAAAAAAAATGTGTTGGTTAATCATTATTATGACATAAAAAGGAGAAAATATGAAACCAAAAATTCAAAATTGAAATACTAAGTCATAATTAAAAGATAGAATGTTGAAATTATTACATAAAATTATCATAATTGCGATGTGGTGGTCACAAAGGCAAAATTATGAGATCTTAGGTCAGAATTATGAGATAAATCATAATTATGAATCAATTCAAATTCAACTTATCAGGTTCTTTATTTGTTTTGTTTTTTTTGGGGTTTTTCATAATTTTGACTTTTTATGTAATAATTAAGATTTACCAAAGCAATTATTATAATAATTTTATTATGGGCTTCAGTAGTTATAACTATAACATTAAAGTTTATTTTTAATTGCTTATGCTCACCTAGAAAACTATTAAAAAATGAAATGTCATAAGTCGAATTATGCCATAATTATAAGTTTATTTCAGAATTTCAATTTTTTTGTCTTAATTGCTTTTATGAGAATTTTTTTTTAAATAATTATGACCCTCCAACTCTAGCACTCTCTATTCTATTTCTATTCTAACTACTATTTTTTTTAAATAGTTTCTAACACAAGTATTCTATTTTATCTACTTGTTTTCTTTTATTTATTATAAAAATGACCCTCTAACACTAGCATTCTCTATTCTTTTTCTATTCTTTTGACTTTTACTTTTAAAATACAATTCTTACTACTTTCTATTCTATTATTACTACTTGTTTTCTTTTTATTTATTATTAAAAAAAACTTTGCTACATATACTGCGTTAGGCTAACTGAAACTTACGTATTATTGCTCTTTTGTTGGTTTTGATTGCTTCTATTGTTCTCATTTGCAAGTTGCTTTGGATAAAAGCATCTGCTAAATGACTAAATGTAAATTAAAGCATTATTGTTTTTATTTTTTTGTTTTATATGACAGAAATGAGATTCAGTAGTTAGAAGCCATAACGTAAAAGTTCATGATTTGCTTATGCACCCCGTGAAAATTCTTTGAAAGTACTTTGAAGAGCTTTGACATGTGCAAACATGTAAGTGTTACCTGTGAGAATGTGTGTGGTAACTGGCAGTGGGTCCTGGGTAACTGGTGTGATGAGATGTGGGCTGAGTTGATTGTGTAAGTAAAGGGTTTTGGGGTGGTTGTACAGGATAATCAGGTGGCCGGTGTAGAGCTCCTGCGCACTGTAGCTTTCCGCCCAGATCTTATCTACAGAGCAGACACACTGTTACTACCACACGCAGAGGATTATGGGAAACAGACAGTCTGTTCTCATGCATTCGCAAACTTTGGCTTGCTGGGGTTGATACTGTTCACTGCAAGCACATCATTTCTATCAGCACGATGCTTTTAAAAGACACAAGATGTATTGGCATGCAAACACATGCTTTTTAGACATGATGAGACGAGACAAAACAGTACCCAAAACAGTGAAAAGTCATTCAATTTCATTATATTATTGTGACTGTTTTTGTTACAGGAGGACTCTTATAAGGAATCATTCTGGTGATGCAACAAGCATCGTCATCTTAATGTGATTTGACTTTATTTGTTGATATCTTTTCTCATTCTGGGTCATGCTTAGCTTCCAGCGAACACTGGTTTAGTTAAATACTAATAAACATAATGAGTCTTCCTTTTTAGTTGATGTTTCTGTAAACTGACAGCAAACAGCCATGCAGTAATTTCCTCTAGCTTGACTAACCCAAATGGATATATTTAATAATGGCTGCATTTTGGGTTTGGAAGTCATTCTTTTTTAATTCATTAAAAAAATGAAAACACATGGATAAAGATGGGCTGACGTGCATCGGCTGTTGGTCAGGAAATAAAATCAAAATGAGCATCCCTGGTTAATACTAGCATTTAATTTAATTGTAAAATACTAGTCCAAAGTGTGACGTCGTAAATATGTTTTAATGTATTTGCAAGACGTCGCCAATGCTGCATTTATCTGAAAAAAAAAAAGTAAAATCAGTAATGTTGTGAAATATTATTATAATTTCAAATTTGAATATATTTTAAAATGTAATTTATTCCTGTGATGCAAAGCTAAATTTTCAGCATCATTAATCCAATCTTCAGTGTAACATGATCCTTCAGAATTCATTCTAAGATGCTGATTTGCTGTTCAAGAAACATTTTTTATTATCAATGTTGAAAACAGTTGTGCTCAGGGCCTAAAATTAACAGCCATGTAACAGTGTCAGTCGCCAGTTGGCGGGCAGGCTACAACTTTTACGAAATATAACAATGCAATGTCGTGAAAACAACAGCCAGTTTTTTTTAAAGAGAATCGCTGTTTCTGACACAAGCGAATAAAATAATCTTTTCCGAAGACAAGATCATCGTGATGCTGTTCTGTCACAAGCGACAAGAGCGAATCAAATAATAGGTCAGTGTGATGGCCAGCTTGTCCCTAGACACGGTTCTAATAACTTTTACCTGAGAAGGTTTTGCTGCTTCATTTCGGAATATTAACTTTTCCCTTCTTTATTCTTCATAACCCGAGAATGTGGCGACACATAGGCTACCTGAGGTTACGCCGCCTTTGAAAGGTTGCTCGTTCGGCTGAACACAGAAGCCGCTTCAGACAGACAGTGCACCAGAAGCGCTTCAACGGACGAAAACACACACAATTATGTCAAAATGCACGGTTTTGGCGAGTTACCTTGTAAACGTAGTCTTAAATGAGTTATAAAATCTTAAATGACCGTAAAGAGTTGGGAGAAAATCGGACATGTGTCAGATCCGAGTCGTGTGCATCAGGGTTTAAAGAGACAGCGCTGCTTTTAAAGTGAAACCTGCTGAAGTCTGTCACTGATGTAAATCAAAGAACAAAAGAAAAAGAGAAATCACTCGACTGCTCAAGTCGCTGATTAACTTTTGTAGCTTGAATAACGATTAATTTGTGTAGTTTATGCATATACAATTTATAGTTTATGTGAAGATTGTTTTAAAATTACTTAAGTTAAAAGTTATTATATATTTCAGAGCCTTATTAAATTTAAAAAATAATGGCTTTCAATTATACTGTAATGTTGAATGGCTATAATTAATAGGTAAAACTGAGGGAAAATGCATTTAATAGAGACACCAGTAGCAGGACAAATTAAAAGCATTGTATATATATTTGGTCATTGTAGTAGTAATAACCACCTGTTTTTCCAAAAAGAGTTTCGTGGCCAGTAAAACAATTTTTGGCTGGTAAATTTTATCATGTCACCGGCCATTGGCAGGTGTGGCAAAAAGTTAGTTTTAGGCCCATTTTTGGTGATTCTTTGATGAATAGAAAGTTCAAAAGGACAACATGTATATGAAATAGAAATATTGGTTGCACTTTATTTTACAGTACATGTACTTCATCAAAGAAATGTCCCAAACATTTGAACGTCTATAATTTCAGAATTTTTTAATATTTTGGATGTTCTATATAAC
The DNA here is from genome assembly GCF_012432095.1 of Onychostoma macrolepis. Classification (NCBI taxonomy): domain Eukaryota; kingdom Metazoa; phylum Chordata; class Actinopteri; order Cypriniformes; family Cyprinidae; genus Onychostoma; species Onychostoma macrolepis. Next base: position 14,041,117 of record NC_081179.1, on the reverse strand, counting down.
AAATGCAGAAACTTTCTTTGTTTTTTCCAGATTTAAATTAGATTTCGAATCTCAGATTCTCAGTGTGGCCTCAAACCTCACTGTCTATGCACATTATTGATTATATTGGTTGTTTAACTTTGTACTTGACATTTTTATTATAAATTCACATGCAAATTTAATTTTGTATGTTATTTGTATCCTGTCTATTAGCTATATTATACATGTACTGTAATGGAAAGTAAATAATATAACTAAGTTACTGGAAAATGTTATGATTTTGTAAACCTGCAAATTAAAAATTGATTATCAGCATGTTTAAAAATGATTTTGTTGCTGCAGAAAAGGATTTGAATCTGGTGAGAGCAAGTGTGGGAAATACAGTCTTAATGCACCATCTGGGATTATGCTTAACCACAAAAACATACAAAGAGATAACAGGCTTCAAAAGGGGGAAAAACAAAACCAGGAGAAATGAGATTGTAGACTATTTCATAGCAGTGCAGTTCTAAATTAGTTATATGTGTGTAGGTTTTATATCAAAACAAATGGCCTTTGAAATATGAAAAGTTCTTTGTTAATAAAACATCCCACTGGAAAGCTTGTTTGCACTGCGGTGACATAGCCAATAATCTCAAACAGGCACAGCGGGACAGGCAGGGTTTGATGTCACATGGGGAGGATCAGGGCAGCTGAGATTGGCTTTTACATGTCCATCAAAGAAATGCTCACCCTTCTAAAACAAAATGGCTGCCAGTGAGGCTATGCCCAAATGCCCTCCTCATCATCCTATTGGTTAAGAGATGGCAGGGTTTTAGCCAAGTGCAGCATGGGAAAAAAGATCAGGTTAGTATGCGTATTTATCCAGGTAGAAGCGACCCGTAAGCGCAGACGCAGGATCGGCTTTCAGCGCGTCAATGTGAAATACCATAGTACGAGATTTAAGGTAAACTGATCCTGGATCTGCGCTTAGGGGCGATTTCTACAGTCATGAATAATAGAAATCCATAGGGTTGAGAAGTTATGATCAATATGAAGGCAGTAAAGGAAATGATGGCGTCTGCGTTGGAGATGAGGGCAGCTTCATTTCAATTACGACGACGCGACTGCAATGGAAATGGACGGCCGAGCATCCGTTTCCAATTCAGTTTCTAGTATGAATATTTTATTAATAAGTAATGAAATGAAACTGACCGCACCTCCAATTTGTCTTTCTTTGGCTTGCTGTTAAGATTAAGCTTTCATGTATATGTGATAAGCAAAATACAGCAACGGTACAACTATTTCATATTCAGCCATATTGAATTTCCACTAAAGAAAAAAGCTGATGACTGAAACAATTATAAGGAACAGTTCACCCAAAAATGAACATGCTGTCATCATTTCCTCATGTTATTTACGGGTTTGGGACGTCATGAGAGTGAGTAAATAATGACAGGATTTTCGTTTTGGGGTGGACTGTCCCTTTAGCTGTTTGCCGATGTTTGTAGGACCGGATTGTGACCTGATCGGGTGATTTTGGAGGTTTGTGGTTGGTCTGGTCAGGTGGTGTTTTCAAGTAGCCATCGTCGTAATTATCCGCCATGAGCTTCATACGGTTCTGTGTCTAGGAAAAAAGAGGAGGCACAGATGTAAGGAAAGATTTGGGGGGGTAGAAACGGATGAAAACAAAAGGTTGGGGAGGGAGGGGGTGTTTGAGAAGAGATCAATTAAAAGCACATCAATAGACCTTGTTTGCATTCAGAAACCCACCAGTCAAAACAAAGATGTATTTTGTCTAGGCCTTTTATGTTCTACAGCAACTCAAAATTTAAAGCAAACAAACAACTTGACCTTGAGGACAGACAGACACACTCGGTCTGAGCCTTGTGACGCAGTCCGTACCTGCTGTTTGAGCTGCTGCACCAAACGGTCCTTCTCCCTCCGCAGCTGGGCCACTTCCTCTTGTGTCTTCTTTTTTTTGGATGAAGACAGCTCCAGCAAGGCTATGTTAGCATCTTTCTCACTTATGGCTGCCAGCAGAGCCTCCTGTCTGTGAGTTACAATTGTTGAAATCAAGTTAAGTAACAAAATCATTTTTAACTAAATTAAAAACATATCTATATAATAATAGAGATTATTATTATTATTATTAAAACTATTTCAAATTCACTACTTATAAAACAAAACTAGTTATAAAATTAAATTAAATTATCAAAACTATAATAACCCTGGTTTATATGATTAGAAGTCAACGGCCAATGTCAAACAGAATTTATTATTAATTAATTAATTAATATTTATTATTATTTTATTTATTTATTATTATTGTTGTTGTTGTTGTTGTTATTACAATTAAGAACAAAAATACAAAAATAAATTACATTTTCAAAACTATATTAACCTTGGTTGAAATGATTAGAAGTCAACGGCAAATGTCAAAAAGAATTTATATTATCATTAATAATCTAATAATATACAATCATTATGATATAATAATAATAATTAGTGCTGTCAAACGATTAATCGTGATTAATCGCATCAAAATAAAGTTTTGTTTGCATAATATGTGTGTATACTGTATATATTTATAATGTATATATAAATACAAACAAATGCATGTATATATTTAAGAAAAATATGTTGTTTATATATTAAATATATTTATATATAATATCAAATATAAGAATATAAATATATAAATGTATATACATATAAATATTTTCAAAATATATACTGTATGTGTGTGTATTTATATATACATAATAAATATACACAGTTCACATACATATATTATGTAAACAAAAACTTTTATTTTGGATGCGATTAATCGCGATTAATAATTTGACAGAACTAATAATAATAATAATAATAATTGCAGACTATTAAGGCAAAGTCCAATGCCAAACATCACTAATTAAAATTAAGAACAAAAAATTAAATGAAATTACATGCTCAAAACTACCCTGGTTGAATTGATTCGAAGTCGAAGCTTAATGTCAAACAGCACTTTATTATTATTATTATTATTAATTGCACACTATTAAAACTATTAAAATTGAGGACAAAAATAAATAAAGAAAACAAAATTACATTTTCAAAACTATAATATCACTGGTTGAAAGTCCAAGCCCAATGTCAAAAAGTATTTCAGTAGTAGTAGTAGTAATTGCACATTATTCAAATTCAAATTAAGAACAAAAATGCAAAAATAAAACAACATTTTCAAAACCATAATAACTCTGGTTGAAATGATTAGTAGTCTAAGTTCGATGTCAAACAGCACTTTACCGAAGTACTGTGGAAATCCTCTTCAAAGCAATTGACCTCATTGACAATGACCAGGAGTCTTACAACACTCGACAGAGCAGGTTAAAGGATGTTTGCTTTCACAAGTACAAAACATCTCAAGGGAATATGGATTTTGTCAAAATGATTGTGCATAATTGTCTCAGAAAGACTGAAATAGCTTGCTTATTCTCGGTTTTCCTACAGATTCCCAGAAGCTGGGCTGAAGTGTGGAGACAGAAATAGCAAACAGAACAAGCCACGTGCAGAATGAATCATCCTCTGCATTAATTATCTGCACAACATAGCATGAAAAAATGTACCGAGTTAAAGTTTTACAGCCTATTTTTCTGTCATGATGTTTATCCCCGTTTACTCCCTATTAACTGATTTATATTATTAACACTACAGCTTGCCAAAGTGACCTCAGAATGAGCTCTCATGTGAACGATGGTTATTTAATGATTTAAATATGTCATCTGGAAAAGCAATTTATTTAGATCTCATTAAGTTCATTTTATAACACATAGCAAATGTGTATCCTGCACAAACGGCAGTCGAAGATGAAAGATATTTGAAATCTTTACGATCTGATGTTTGTTGCTGTTCCTACATACTATATGTTGATGCATGACACTACGGGACTAGACTGCATGTGTTCAATTAATAAATAAATAATGAAGATTATGAACCAACTTACCAATAGGTCAAATTTCACTGTATCAGACCACTAATTTTCGATGTAGATAGATGGTCTAACATTCAATATATATACATTGCAAGTGAGCAACACAACAAAACCAGAAAATATGCTGTAAATAAGAGATTTATTCTGCACTGTCGGCAGTTTTATTGATTATAACGGAAGAAATCTGAGTACGGACAGTCAATGAGCTCATGCTGTATGCAGACGCATGAAACTATGTAAACTAGCAATGACAGCTTCATTCATTATAAAAGGATGGAAGAGTTCTTGTATTGTTATGTTGCCCGCTTTCTGTATATAATAAATTTTTAATGTAAATAACGCCTATTGTTTTTCATGCCGCTATGAAGGCCAACGTGAAGTCACTGTCTTGATTTATTAATGTATAAAACAGGATCAAATCAAAAAACGATCTGCTTTGAATGTCCATCCTACGTATGGAATATAGCCTGCAGTCTGCGCAAAATAAATTCTTTTATTTTCACAAAACATCTGCAAACTCACTTTCGGTCTCCACTGATTCACAGTATTCGGTTTTTTAGCAAGCACTGTTATGATAAGATGTACAAAGAAAGTTCATAACGTACTTCATCTCCAGCACCTCCTCCAGGTGTCGCCTCCTCTCGGCCCTCAATGTGGTCAGATGAGCTTCTTTCTCTGCCAGAGACTGCTGGGTGGATGACATCTTGGCCTTCATGGACTCCAGCTCCAGCTTCACTTTCTCCATTGCTCCCAGTAGCTCTTCCATCTTTTTAAGACATAAACAGAAGGTAACTTATTCATTACTGTTTATTCTGTACTTCACAAAGTGACTAAATGTGTTGTCACATTTATCACTGTTCTGGGAATTTTTGCGGGTGAAATCCAGTAATTTAAATAGGAATACACGTGATCGGGAATGTTGCGTGAGTGTAAAAGGGTTCTCCAACAATATTTTGCATCATGTTCAAGGTGGTCACACGAATTTGCCACATTGACAAGCAAGCTGATTGGTCTGATAGCAATTTTTGTGTAACCTATGATTCATCGCTACACTACAGTCTTAAAAATTAAGGTTTCATAGAAGAAGAATTTTGGGTTTGCCACAGAACCCTTCTTGAACAGTTCTTAAAGGAGCCATTTTTGTCTTAGTTTGAGGAACATTTTAGGTATCTAAAGAACCTTTTTCCACCTTTTGTGCAACTGAAAGATTCAGTGGATGTTAAAGGCTCTTCATGGAACTATAGATTCCAATAAAGAACCTTTATTTTTCAGAGTGTATTAACAATGGGCATGCAAAATTTTCACTAATGTGACTGCACCTTAACTAACACATCATTGATCAGTTATCTGTTAAGTGTTTTTTGCAAAAAACATTAAAGGGGCCATGAACTGAAAAATCAAAATTCCCTTGATCTTTTGATATATAAGAGGTAATTGTGCTATTAAAAAAAATCATGTGAGTTTCAGAACTCAAAACTATTTTGTTAGTCTAAAAACAACTTATATAGAAGGCCGTCTGCCAAAACTGCAGGTTGTGGAATGTGGCACTTCATGATGTAATAGTGTGGCTAAACCCCACCTCCGCAGAAGAAGATCAACGCCTGCTTCTACATCACTGCCTGTTTAGCCCCGCCCACCTATTTGCGTATAGTAGGTAAATGACAAGAGTCTATGCAGAAACCAAACAGGATTTTCAGAAAGATTGAAACTAAAAGACGATGTTGTGCCAACTATATTGGATCCGAGTGTGAGTAACTGTTTTTATTACGTGGTCACTATTGCTTTGTCTGTTATTACAGATTGCTTGATATGTACAGAGTATTTATGTGTTCTTAACATAAATCATAGCAGTGTCCATCTGTGAAGGATGTAGGCTGTCAAACATACACAACTGTTAGCCAATCATAGCAGTGGGCGTTTACTTCCGAGTCTACAATCCGCCACACCTATTCAAACAGAGCGATCTGATGAGGGGGGTCAAAACAGGACAAAAAATAGCTTATTATTTCTAAACTGTTTTTTGATGTAAAAATCTTGATAACATTATAATTATACCTCAAGAGAACAGTACAAAATAAAAAACAGGCAGTTCATGACCCATTTAAACACTGACTTTGCTTACTGCAGGTGCCATGATTCTAAGCTTTTTGATAAGAAATCAGCTTATCTCTACTGGAAAATTAAGGCATAACTGGCTTCTGATGGTATTAAATGGTTTGTTGCTGGTCCAAGCAGATCTAGATGGTCCATCACCTAGTGGAGCAGAGTTCAACCTGGTTGAACATCTTGTTCAAACTGGTTAGTCCTGGTAGATTACCTTGGACCAACAAGAAACTGACTACCATGTTCCAAAAACCAGCTTGACCAACTTACCCTGGTACCCTACCCCCAGGGTTGCCAGGTTTTCACAAGAACCTTAGTGATATTAAAAAATCTTTTTATTGTAGAGGATATAAGGCTAGTCAAATTCAAGTAGCGGAACAAAAGATTGAAATCAAATCTCGTTCAGATTTATTAATGAAAATTAATAAATGTTTACTACCAAATACACTAAACGTTCAGAGCAAATTAAAAAGATAATTCACCAACACTGGCACATATTGCAATCAGATGCGAGACTTGAATCTCTCCATAATCCCCCTCTCATGGTGTTTAAACGTGGACGAAACTTGAGAGATTATCTGGTGAGATCTGATTTGTCTCCTCCATCTATAACAAATCAAATTGATCAAACAGACATTGATGCCTATTCCAGAAGGTAACTACCGTTGTGGTTCGTGTAATCCATGTAACTATACACATCGTTGTACATCGTTCAAACAGCCACATACCGGTAAATTGATTCCCATTAAAGGAATAATAAACTGTAAAACTAAAGCTTAACTATATATATATATATATATATATATATATATTTTATTTTTTTTTTTTTTTTTTTTTTTCTGTTTATACAGATCAATTTGCTGATGTTACTTTTTTCCATTCTGGAGTCTAATTGTCAATTAGTTAATTATTAGATGACTTGTACTCTCACGACTCCCAGTTGCGTGCAATTATCTTCTCTACTTATACTACTCTCCACAAATCACACTTTAATAAAATTTGGCTTCATCATACATTCAGGTTTTTCAAGATTATGGAAATCCTGGTTCTTTAAAGAAAAAATCTTGATTTTTAATTGTTTTGGTTAATCAAATTAAGTCACCTTGGAAGTTTGCTGAGGCCCCCTGGTTGAGAACCAGTATGCTTTAGCTTTTAGACAGTTTTCACAGTAAACCACTCTCTAAGAAGTTGCATCTTTAAATTCATCCCCTTAATTGCCACATAAACATAGAGGCAGACATCTTTGACAACTGCATCATGACTCAGTTATTTTGAGCATCTTGTGTCAAGAACATTAGGGTGGCATTTCATAGTTTTTGGAGATGCATCGATAGTTAAGGAGTCACAAGTCGATTCTGAAATAGTAAGTCTTGTACTATTGACCTGTTTCTCCTGGTGGGTTCGTGCGGCCTCCTCCTGCGCCAGCACCATCTCCCTCTCGGCAGTGATTTGAACGCTCTCTCTGAGAGCCTCCTCCAGCTCCTCGATGCGCTCTGCCTTCTGCCGCAGGGACTCCTGAAGTAGACGGGGCTCAGCTCATCATACATACACCAGCACAGTTTGACAATGTTTAAATATACAACGACCTGTCAAAACAGAGGAGCTTATGACAAAGCTGTCATAACTATCTCTCTGTACGTCTCACCTGCTGTGGGCCATCATTGACATTTCTGCCCTTCCCTGACGGTTCCTTGTGTTTGCCAGAGGACTTCTTACTCTGCTCTTTCATTTGCCTGAAACATAAACATGAAGCACGTGTGAGGGGAACTCTCTGGGGTTTAATAGTAAAACAAAGAGTTTAAGAGATTTGGGGTGGAGGGGGCTATTTAATAGCTGGAAAAAGAGCTGGTTTTATTATTGGTTAATAAATATCACTGAGCCTGATCACATAAATAATAACTTCCTTGTGCTAGTCATAAAGCTAAAACAGCGATTATACAGAGTAACAAAATACATTCCCTTGCTTTCTTTTCACTTAAAACCCCATGAAATCGATTGACGAAAGCAGTTTTCCATGGGACATGCTTTTGTGTTTATTTATTTATTTTGTTAATAGGCAAAACACTTTATTTATGTCATCCATGAACTTTCAAGACAGTGTCAGGTGGGATTAGGGGTGGGACAATCTTATTCTAGAGAGCTTGTGATTGGACAAAATGGATGCACCATAATATTGGTTATATATACTTTTTTAAATTGATCTAATATCAGATATGTCATTTTATTGTATTATATAAATATATACATTTCTAATGTTAATATTAATTGTTATATTTTTTTCATGCTCATTTTCTCTATTTTTATATTTAAACAACTTTTGCTGTCATCTAAAACTAGTTAAAACTCAAATTAATCTTTAAGAAAAACTAATAATTTAGTAACACTGTTAAGTGTAATCTTGAGAAAATCTCAAAATGAATAGCAATTTCTCATATTGTACATTATAGTGTTGAGATGCCTAAATTTTAGAATTTTAATATTGATGCATCCCCAGAAAAATTATCTATTTCAGGATGTGTCGTTAATATTTTTGACCAGTTTTCCTGGAAGCGAAAAACTGTAAATTTTAAATGCACATCATTAAAAAGTTATTTTTGTCTTTTTAACTTTTAGGTCTTTTCAAAATTTTAATATACACTAGTATAAAGCTACAAAACCTTGATTTCATGGGGTCTTTAACAGATTTTTTTCTAGTTCTTGAGGACTCCATTTATGTGTGCGGAAGTACACATGTATTTACTAACCTGGAAGTCACACTAGGTACACATTTCCAGGTGAAAAAGTGAAAAAGAGGGAGACAAAAAGCAGAAGTTCAAAGGCCACTCAGCGTGAGAAAAAAAACACGTGATCAGTGCTTCAACGCAAAATTCAAAGAGGAGGGAAAGAAGCCCAGTCAAAACATCAACCTCGTCAAACGCAGACACTGAAAACGTTTTGACGGCGATGCTTAAACACGGCAGCAAAAAAGGGATAAAGACGTAACACATTTGTACTGCTTCACCAACAAATAATCACGTTTTAAAAAAAAGAGGGGACACCAATCAAGCCGATCAGGGAAACAAACTGACCTCTCCAGCTCACTGATTTTTCTGTCTTTGTCATTCTTCTCGTTCTCCATCTGACGCAGGATGTCCAATAGACGATCAACTTCAGCCTGCGCTTTGGCGGAGTCTTCTCGGTGTCTGGCCACATCAGCTTCAAGTGAAGAAATCCTCTCAGATATCTCTGCGTTGGCCTGTGAATTGGCTGCGGCACTCTGGGCCTAATAGATCACCATGATATAAATACACCCACAAACATACACAAACTCACATACTGTATATACAGCCATTCTTACGCTCCCAGTTGTAGTTTATAATAGCTACATCCCAATTTGCATGCTTATGCTATGCATTGGGTTCCCACATTTTTTGACCAATGAATTTCTAAAGCCTTTGCAGTGTTTTTGAAATCATGGTAGATTGCTGGTTGGAATTCTATTTGTATATAAGGTGCCAATCTTTTAAATAAATACACTCTCGCTCACCTTCTTTAATTGGTTCTCAAGTTTAATGCATTCCTCCCTCCTCTGCTCAAGGGCGATCTCTAGGCTTTTCAGTTTGGAGTCTTTCTTCAGGCCAGATGAGGCCAGCGACGACGCATGCTCTTTGAGGTCCAGCAGAGAAGTCTGAAACCAAACTCAGCATTGAGGTCCCGGGTATAGAGCCATCAAACACTTGTAGGATACATGTACCTTTAGAAGCTCACAGCATCACGGGTTATCTGTTTTGACAGGCACTCAACCAACCTGTCACATAGGATATCTGCCTAAAAGCATGTTTGAAGTTGACTATATTATGTGAATAATGACTGCAAAGTATTTTTTACACATATTAGATACATCAAGACCTTATTTTCGTAATAAATGTCAAATAATTTTCTTAATCTGTATTTTTTCTTGTGTTCCAGTAAAAAATCGAAAATATCCTTAACTTAGCAGGGTATTATTGTTAACTATTAACTATCAAAAACATTTTTGTCAATTGAAATATTGAAATATAAATATTAGATGAAAAACTTAAACTAAACGAGAATTGTTACCTTTGTAGCTAAAAGAAATAAGTTTAATTTGAAGCACTAAAATTACTAATGGAAATAAATGAAACTAAAACAGAACTAAAATGAAAAGTAAAATAAAAATAAATTAAACAAAATAAATAGTATTTTTTTAAATTATAATAATAAAATTGACAAAAACACATAACAAAACTACTAAAAATGTAACTAAAATATAAAAATATATTTTTTAAAAAGTGTATAAAAAATATTGAATAAATAATATTGAATAAAAACTATAAATAAACTTAACACTCCAATATAAATTAAGTTGAAATGCAAAATTGTGATAAGACTATCTCGAAAATATCAGATTTTTTTATGTTTAATAATAAATATTTTAGGATTTACTTGAGAGCAAAATTCCTTGTTTTCAGAGAATATATCTTGAATTGAGTTTATTTATCTCAAACTCATTGGCCAATAATATTTTCTTATTTTAAGCATAAACCTTACTATATTTTGTTAGATTTATGCAAAAAACTATTTGCCAATGGGGTACGAAAAATAAACCCAAGATATATTCTCTGTTAAGTTTTGATATAGTTAATTGCTGTAAAGTTTTAATATAGTAAATTGGTCTTTTTTATTTTTTATATATATATTTTTTGTATAAATTAATATCATTACCCAACAAAAGACAAAAATACAATGTTTTGTGTAGTGTATTTTGCACAGTTCATAGCTGCACGTTGTTCTACAGCTGAAAATGTTTTCATAATCTTGTTATGTGTTTTTAATGGTGTTTCCACTCGTCTTTCAGGACTGTTTGGTGATCTCTAACCTCTCGGTCTGACAGGTCTCCCTGCAGCATGCTGACTTTCTCCTTTAACTCCCTCAGCTCTTTTTTACTGCTGTCCAGCTCCTCTGCCTTCTCTCGTTCCTCGCGGTCACGTTGCTCCTTCAGGCGCTCAATAATACGTTCCTGTTTACAAGGGGACACATTAACACGGTGCCAAAAAGAAAGCATATACAAGGAGCATGAAATGTTTATAACTAAGCGCAGATGTTTCGACTCCAGTCTACGACCATGTTGATGCCATTTGGAAGAGCACCAGTGATTTGTCCTGTAGTCCGGTGGTGTGTTATAGCATCATCTAGAGGTGATCCTCACCTTCTCGGCCAGTGAGTCCTCCAGTGTAGTGAGGGCCGTGTCTGTATTAGACGTGTCTGTCTGTAGGGACTTCACCCTCTCTCTAAGGCTGCTCATCTGCTTCTCTTTATCCCTCAGCTGCTCCTGCAGGTTTTCAATCTGAGACACAGGAGTTGATGTAAGATTGATGTGAATTGGCATTTTTATAAACATCCAAACTTTTAATGTAGTGAATCTTCTTCAACATTTTCTAAGACTATTTTTAATAATATTTCCTGCATTTGAAGGAAAAGCACAGCTTACCCCAAAGCATCTGATGCACTTTTCCCCACAATTTTAGAAAATACTTTATAATAATGATTCAAAATACTGCATAATAAAGATTATTAATTAATTGCACTTCTTTAGTCAACAAAAAATATATATTTTTATACTTTGGCAATTCACTAATATGCATGATACATATTTTTAGACCTGGATCATTTTGACAAAATTAATTTTGGTCAAACTGTACTTTATTTTAAGGTCCAATCCTCACTACTAACAAACCATTAACTATGACTTTTGCCTCAATAAACTCCTAATTTGCTGCTTATTAATAGTTAATATGGTCATGCAGAATATGTGCTTTATAAGTACTAATAAAAAGCCAATATTTTAATAATAGGCATGCTAATAAGCAACTAGTTAATAGTGAGAATTGGTCCCTATACTAAAGTGTTACCTTAATTTTAAACTAGCATTTCAGTATCAAAAACTGTTATTTTTGGATGTGCTCATATTAAAATCCACAATGGAAATCATTTGTTTATGCTAAAATACCATTATTCAATTTATAATAAACCCTAATATTGTGTTTTTACAGAATTTGTATAGAAATTATTGTTAAATCTATGTATTGGCGAACATCCAGAGGTAATTTTACTCTTAGTTTTGTTCTTTGTTAATGCTTAAAGTTATTATCATTATTAGCAGTAATAAAGTAGTAGTACCATTAATACTACTAGTAGTAGTAGTATTGTATGTTATATTATTATTGTATTTTTATCATTTTTAGTTTATCTTATTTTTCTCTATTTTATTAGAGTTTGATTTATTATTTTTATTTTATTTTTATCTTTACCATTAGTTTAACAGCATTAATTACTCATTGGGTTATCGTAGATGATTTAATGCATGACTATGTATTTTTTTAAGAATAGTGAATTGGTGACTAATTTCTGACATGTGTATTAAGAGAACATTTTGTTCGTTGTTTTTAACAGCTTCCTGTAATGAAAAGTGCAATTTAAAAAAGTATCTATTTGGTGAAATCCAGTCCTCACTTTTTTCTGAAGTACGTTGACTTTACGCTCCTTGACCTCCAGCATGTCCTTCAGATCATGGATTTCTCCGTTGAGTGTGCTCTTTTCTTCAGACATTTCCTGGATTTGCTTACTCTTTTTGTTTAACATGGTCTCCTTCTCCTCCAGACGCAACCTCAGAGCATCCACCTGCAAAAAGAGTTGCATGCCATGCTCAGAGAATCTGGCGGTGTGATGGGTGAAGACCAATCACTGGCCTGATCTACTACCTCTGTCTGTAGAATAGCCGCACGTTGTTCTTTGGCAGTCAGAGACTCTTTAAGTACTTCAATATGCTGTTTGCTGTCAGAGAACTGGTTAGTCAGGGTCTCCAGCTTGGTCTGCAAGCCAAGGAGCTGGGTGTCCTTCCTGGAAAGGTCTTGCTTAACTTGGTCCATCTACATAACAGAATTATTCAAGGTTTGTTATTCATATGTGAGACTAATCTGGATGCGTTCTTCTAAAGCAGGCTGAGCAGTACCTTGTTCTTCATGAACTTGGTGTGGTTGCGGTAGACCTCCATCTGCTTGGCCTCCTCCTGCCGTTCCTCACAGCTAAGCATGCTACTGGAGCGAAGCATCATGACCTGGTCCTCCAGCTCTCTGAGGCCCCGCTCTAGAGAACCGATCTGAGAATCCTGAGAGATGCATCAAAAATATGATGTCAAGACATCATTGGTGTATATTAACCAAAACCAATGTGCCAAATTTGAACATGCAACTTAATGCTACTTTTCTGTTGTGCCATTTTTGGTTATTTCATTTACTTTCATTATATGAAACATGAACATCCTGCCTTAAAGGGACAGTTCATCCAAAAATAAAAATTCTGTCATCATTTACTCACCTGGTAGCCATTGACTTTAATAGTATGAAAAAATACCAGCAAATATTTTGTTACCAAAATTCATCAAAATATCTTCTTTCGTGTTCAACGGAAGAAAGAAATTCCTACAGGTTTGGAACAATTTTAGGGTGAGTAAACGATGACAGAATTTTCATTTTTGGGTGAACTAGCACTTTAATATCTTCAACAGAAGAAAGAAACAAAAGGCCACTTAAGTGTCACTTTCATGACTGTTCCATAGCTTTTATTATGTCATTTTTAAGTTTTAAAGTCAATTATAAATAATTTAAATTATGTTTTAATAAAATTTTATCATGCTTTAAAAAAATTTACTTATTTTGATACATACTAAAGTACTTTATTATGAGTACATATGTAAAGTACTTGATTACAGTCTTAACTGTAATGTCATATGATTTTACATTTAAAGTTAATATATTTTAAATGTACTTAATTTTCAACTTTGCCATTGCAAATGTGTAATTACAGATATATTAAAATACACAATATACAAGTTCTAATAGAAACTACTATTTGTCAGTAAATTCGGCAGTACATTTTAACAATATTTCACTTTAACCATATTTGTAATTATGAAATCACATATAAAGATGTACTTAATTCCTACCTAAGTGGGTAAAAAAAAAGCACTTTGAAGTTCAGCTAATTGGATTAATATAAATTTAAATAAATATTTTTTTAACTTAAATGCAATTAACATGAACTTAACTGTCCGTTTAACAGTTTGCACTTAAATATCATGTGAAATATTTTACATGTATTTGTAAATGCTTTTAATCCACTGATAGACAAAGCATTAATGTGGTTGCGGTCATCATATGTAAACAGGCACATTAATTAAAATTGAAGCTAAAGTACTACCTTCATCTCAATTACAGTCTGAAGAGCTTTGGTTTTCGTAGTCTCTGGCGTCCCCTCGAGGCGGCGATGCAGCTCCTGGAATTAAAGACACATGGTTGGCACTTCCTTCACACCAGTGCCAGAAATAGAGCTCTCCGATATTTCATCATACCTTGAGGGAGAGCAGCGCTGTTTAGTTTTGGCTGAATTCTCTATCACATTGCAGGAGCTGTACTCTATTATAGGTACAAATAGGGTTTCCTGCTATCTAGTTCAATTAAGTATCCTACTTTTTTGCGCTTTGAGGAAAATAGCTGTGGTCATTATGCGCTTGAATGTGGTATAATGGAGCATGAAGAGAGAATAGTCTTTCTGCTTTAATTCACTGCAGTTAGTTGATTGTATATTCATATGATTACCTTATATGGCACTAAACCTTTTTTTTTAAATTTCTTTTTTTAGCAAATGTTCAGTGAAAGGAGGTGCTTAACCTTCAGAAAATGTTGGTTGTCATCCTCAGGGAGTTGTACTAAATATTGAACGAGCTGTTGTATGTGCTATTCATTTTATATGAGGTTTGTCATTTCAGTAAATGTTATTCAAACTGTATGTCAAAATACAAAAAAAAAATGTTATTTGTTCAAATTTGTTTTATAGCAATAAATATTATATAAATATTAAAAAACACTTGTTTTGTAAAACAAAAAAAATAAATAAAAATACTACACTAGAGTGGGTATTGAATAATAATAAAAACTATTTTTTTTAAATTAAAAAATATATATATATCTATATATCTATATATATATATATATATGGAAATATCTTATAATTTTTCTGACAATAACTTGGGTAACAGTTGAAAGGTTGAGCTTGATGAATGCAGACAAACACAATTTGTGTATAACCTAAGAAATAGAATATGTTGACTATATGTTAATCTTAATATTGTAATTTTAAGTAATATAATTTTTTTAAATGGGAAAAAACAGCTAAACATTAAGATTTTGGTATTGTTTTTATTTATTTTTATATAATTGAGATATATTTGCCTATTTACATTTTAAAAATATTATCCTATTTAATACCTATATTAATACCATTTATATTTATTTATATTTTACCCTATTTGTTTGTACATTATGCCGTATGTAACACTGTTTTTAGCATATTATATAATTTTCATATTTTTCATTTATATTTTGAACTAGCTATGACATACCTCTCTCAAAGCCGCTAGCTCTTTATCACGCTGTTCTAGAAGGTTCTCCAGGTGGTGCGCGTGCATCTCGGCATCTGCGAGGCGACGTGTGCGCTCGTGATCCTCTTCACTGGCTTTAGTGGAGGGTCCCTTGCTGTGCAACATCTCCAGGAGCTTTTTGACTGACTCATCGCGAGCAACTAACGTCTGCCGCTGGGTCTCCAGGCGAACCTCCATCTCCTCCAGGGTACGGCGGAGCAAGAACACCTCTCGAGCCTGCCGCTCCTGCTCCTCGCTGGGCTCGCAGGCCAGCGGCTCCCCGGGCGGCTGGAGTAGCTGGTTCAAGTCGCGCTGGATACGCAGCTCGGCCTGCAGCGCCTGCACGGTTGTCTGCAGGTGCTATGATGGATAGAAGAGAGTAATATGCAATATTTACTCACAATTCTTTCAAAAAATATTTAAAACAGAAGTAGTTGTTGGTAGATTTTGGGAGATAGAACAGATATAAGGGAGAGTTAACAGCCAAGATGTTTCCCATGATTTATCAGCTCTTATCCAATTAGTTATAATGGCATCTCATAGAAAGCTTCTCTTTATTCATCAGTGAATACAGTTCAATCTACAGCATCATCTTTCGTAGAAGCTGTAATACGAGTAAGTACCGAGAAGAGTTATGATGTAAACATCTCATTTGTCACTACATGCGTGGTACTCTCGTGAATGCATGACAGAGACTGACACGGAAGAGAAGAAATTGTTGGAAAAAGTTGTTATTTTTGTTTTCTTTGCGCACGAAATGTATTCCCGTAGCTTCATAACATTACGGTTTAACCACTAAGTAGTTGAGCCACTAAACAGTCACATGGACTATTTTATCAATGCTATTGATAAAATGACTATTTTATCAGTTGCATTGCTGTCTATGCAGAGTCAGAAAGCTCTCGGATTTCATCAAAAATATCTTAAATTGTGTTCTGAAGATGAAAGAAGGTCTTACGGGTTTGGAACGACATGAGGGTGAGTAATGACAGACTTTTCATTTTTGGGTGAACTAAGGTTTTATGAACTGGATCATGAGATTAATTGAAAAGATCTGACTCATAAGAATGATTCATTCAAATATCAGACATCACTATTTCTCTAATGAACTCTCGTTAATTTGTCAAGGAAAGTTGAATTTCAGTGAACAGCTTAAATGTCAATTTATTTTTCACATAAAAAAATCATATGGCTTTAGAAGAAATATTTTCAACATATACTTGGAATACTGGAATAATTTTGAAGCTTAAAACCCTCCAAATTACTGACCATCTAAAAAGCAACCAGTACAATTATTCAAACTTTTCCTTTTGCGTTCAGATTTCCAACAACAAAAGTGAATAATTGGCTAATTTTCATTTTGTGCCTGTAAGAAGCTGCTTATGTACAATCCATCACACACACTTGTCTTCAACACCATTTGTAAAGTTGGCAAGGAGAATGAAATAAATGTGTGCTAAGGTTCAAACTTTCTTTACTCCAAATTCATCCATTCAGATGCGATTCCTATGCTGCAAACTTGATGGCAGCCAAAAGGCGACGGAACAACAATAATTATAAATTTTCTAAATCATACACAACTGTGCCATAATTAATGGTAAGGTCTCATTAAGCCCAACAGGCACAAAATTACTTGCCAAGAATCGCCAAAAAACACATACAGAATCCGAGCTCTCTGATGATTTGCGTGTTAATTGCAATCTCGAGCGAACGGTGTGAGGAGCGTGATAATGCTGATTATGCTTAGAGTGAATAACCAAGCCGTCATTAGCTTAGTGCTGTACGCCCCTTCGTCTGGAAATCTGTCATGACAGCCATGTTGCAGTGAATCACAGTTTGAAGCTAATCATTCAAATAAAGGAGTGTTTTAAACGCAGCATAGATGGAGGACTACGCCACTGTCACTGCTATCAAAACTCATCCCAGTATCTCAACGTACATTTAAAAGAACCACTGAATATCAGAAAACAGACTTTCATCCTTAATTAGCTCATGTATTACACACTGAACATATTGTGGCTTGCAGGAATTCAGGCAGTCAACTCAGCAGTGAGCCGCACGCAGCAGGACCAGGATGTCCATTTCAGGATTGGCCATTAGCGTCACCTCACAGCGGAGGTAGACTTCTCCTTCTCGTCTGAAGATGAGCTGGATCTTTAATCATGCAATTCTCACTCCTATAAATCTATGAAAATGCATTGATGCAGTGAAAATGTGATGATTATATCATCTTTGTCTATAAATAGTTAGCAGTACCCAACCTAAGATGGTTTGCAGGTTTTAGCTGGTTTAAGCTGGCCTGGATGGTTAGTTCTACCTGACACATGCATTTCAGGATCAGAATTAAATACTATTGTATTGATTACTGAACACCGTGCAGTATACACTGTATACTTCTCACTATTAAAACAAACAGTATTAATCATGACAGCATGCATTATGTCAATAAACAAATGTCAAGTTGTCATCTCCAGTTTTTTTAAATCTTGAATAATCAAAAAGATGAAAAATATTTGTGATTTCACAATGTGTGTGTGATTTGTGAGTGTGTGTGTGTGTGTGTGTATATATATATATATATATATATAAAAGCTTTTATTTTTAGATTTTCAGTTTTCATTTTAAATTTAGTTTAAGCTTTAGTCATTTTATTATTTGCTTTTGTCATTTTTATTGTTTATTAACTTTATTTTTTAGTTTTAGTCATTTTACTACTTCAACAATTTATTTTAGTTTCTTACCAAGGCAACATTTATCATTTTCATTTACGTTTTTTGTTTCGTTTAAATAAAGTTTTAATTCAAGTGTAAATTTCTCATCTAATTTGTATATACTAATATGTATATTTTATTTCAGCTTTATTTTAATTACCAATTTTAAATATTTTTAGTTGTAGTTAACACTAACAATACTGTGGTTGTGTTGTTGCTATCGTTAACATATCTAGATCCTCAACATTTCACACTCTCATTGTATTCGCAATAGCATACTATCATATTAATCTTACCATTTCTGCCATATCTATGGCATGCAGTATGGCAAGAACAGTAAGAGTAGCTTACTGTGTCGTATGTTACAAATTCCGACATATATATTTTACATATGATGTATGGCAGGAATAGTAAGAGCAGTACAGAAGTATGTTACAAATTCAGACTTTGTTTTTTTTAGTTGATGAAGTACATCATTCATGTATTTGTAGTGCGCTACGTCTAGTATGAACACGCTACTTTCACTACTTATACTACCAAATGGCACAGAATAGTGCAGAAGTATGTGAAATGGGAAGCACTTATTCAGAATGTATCTGTGTATATAGTCCCATTCACACCAAGATCTATAACCATAAAGACAACTGTAACGTTAACTATATTAGCGTCCACACCAAGGCACGGTAATGTTATGTTTATTATAAGCATGCACTGCAGTTTTATCATCTGCCGCTTTAAATGCTCAAGCTCTTTACAGTCAGATTCTGCTTGGCTGTCAATTGATGTCAATGTTTTGATCATTCACCAGCTCGAAAAAAAAATGTTCTGGAAGTGGTTTCAAAGTTATTGTTCCTCTGTGTCGTTATCGTTATAGTTATAGTGTGGACTTCCATATTCTTATACAATTAGAACAATTATAAAAATGTATATTTACCCTCCTTAGTGTGAACAGGCCTTACACTTTAGAAGTACACTTTTATAGATATACAGTGCCTTTTAGTACTTATCTAAGATCCTAATTTAAAACTAGATTCCTTTAAGCACACGCTTTAATCCTAAATCCCACTGAAACCACAAAACAGCTCTCCGATCAGCAATAAACGTCCACTTATACTTAAAAACAAGCATATCCTGCCAGATGTACCCACCTGTGTCTCGTCTTGCACAGCGCGGTACTGCTCCTTCCACACTACTATTTTGGACGCCTCGTCTTTGCGCAGCGCACGTTCCTTCTTCAGCTCAGGGCTCCAGAAGCTTTTGATGGAGCTCATGGAAGAGCTGAGCTTGCTCTCCTTCACCTCGATTTCCTTCCGAAGGATCTCGTTCTCCCTCAGCACCTCCTTAAGCTGGGCTTGGAGCTCCATGATGGTGTTGTCCCTCGCCTGACGTAGTGAGTGAGGAACGGTTGACGCAGCGTGGATCTCCCCTCCAAAGCCCATAGAGTCGGTGGACACAGCCGGCACCATGGCCATGTCCGGTGTGCTGCCCGTAACCGTTGCCCGGACCCCATAAGGAATGCTGCCTCCAAAGCGACCGGTCGCTACGCCGCTTTTAGGGAGGTCAGAGGATGTGCCGATTGCGACCTCGTTGTCGCTCATATACATCGGTCCTGACGTGGCGTAGGCAGCATTGAGAGACTGAATGTTCTCCATGGACAACGTCTTGCCTCCAGAGCCGCCCGGGCCTCCGCCGCTGCCCCCCATGCTGTTGGTGCGACGGTGGCCCATACGAGGTGACCGAGGCAGACGTGGCGAGCGTCCAGAGTTGCCCTGGTTGTTTCTTCCCCCGCTGTGATTACTGTCCATTTTGCTCACAGAGCGTGAACTTCCGTACATATTGGCAGGCTTAGAGTGCAAGCAAGAGAACCCACCGAAAATGTATTGTGAAGGAATGTGCTAATAAACAGGCCAGGTCATCTTCATCTCAAGTATTAGGAATGTGATCTGTCAAGCAAAGGCCGGTCTTCTGTCTCTTTCTGTCAAATGGAGCGACTATGGTGGCCTGTAAAATTAAATAAAAAACCAAAACACACAAAATAATACTATAATCACATATGAAATAACAAGAGAGTCTACACCATTGTGAGGCAAAAATGCAAAAGCCATTTAAATTTTGAGGTATTATTAAATTATTTTCAATTTATTATATCTAATGTTTGATATATTTGCATATATATTTATTCTGGGCTTATCTAGGGATGGGTTTGGTAGCTATACAAAACCCAAAATGACCTGTAGCTGTCAGATATCTGTATTCTCTGTCTCAGATGTGAGCTGATTAAAAACACTAAATTCAGCTCTACAAAAGCTGAATGTGAAGACTAGAAATGTGTCCAAATCTGTAGAGAACTGTATATTCAAATATAGTGTTAGTGTTTATTGTGTTATGATATCGTGTGCATCATTTACAGCTACATTTGTATGTAATGCTAATTTGATTTAGTAGGTATACTTACAGATATAATTGTTCATATTGAGACTTTTCATGCTTAAAAATGCCCTTAAAATGAACAAAACCAATTCCAGGCAGCAAATAAAGTAAATATTTGACACAGGTTTCATCAAACAGCAGAGATTAAAAAAAGCTATATGTTCAGTCAGGAATGTCCTCCACACCACGTCTACTATTACTATTGTTCATAATATTATTATACATATCTCAATAGAAATCTGGCTCGTGCTATAGACAATTACTCTCATATACAAAAATTATTCACAAGCTAGATAATGTAATAAAGCTTCTCCCATTTACACACCGAATGAGTGAATCGAAGGAAAGGTGGGATTTTATTGTAGGCTAACACTCCAAGGTTATCAAACATCTAATGTCAACGAAAAAGCTAACAGTATTATGGGATACTCAGCTGATGATTTATATTCTAAAACAGCAGATATTCAGTGTTCATCGCTGTCGATTCAATAATGCTGTTGTGTTTAGGTAAAGGCTGTTCACATCGCTGACAAACCAACCAGAAGCGTCGGCATTTCCCACACAACACGTCAATAAGACTTACAAATGCGCAAAATCATAGACTACAATTCTTATATCAGTACAATTTAGATTAAGGATATACTAAACCTAATGTTCCGTATAATTCAGCCCTGCAATCGCTCAGCCACAATCCTGAGCATCCTCCCTCAATGTCCTTCCTCTCCACCATTGCATGGCTTAACACATTTGCCTCCTCTTTTGTTAGTAATAGCTGTCCAGCAAATGCGACAGTAAATAAGAGGCGCTATTTGAATATCAATATATGTAGATATTGAATAAACGTGTCATATACTATTTTAGCCTATTATAAACCACAAATGGGTTTTTTCCAAAAATCTTTTTACCTTGTATGGCTGGTCCGTTTCATCCGATATGTAACGACCGTCTGTCCAGTAGATGTCTGATAGAGAGGAAGCGGCCTATTTTTTCTTTGTATTGCTTTATGATTTTATTATTTGCAGACACACACCAGCATCTTCCCAGAGCTGGAGGACTTCAGTGACGTAACGCCTACGCCGCGCGCTCACAACACTCGCCTCTGAAATGCCAACGCCATGCTACGAAGGTCATTTTATTTTAAATTTTTTTTTAAATAAATCGTAAAAATATTTGATCTCACAAAAATTACGATAAAATGGCGATAATCTTTATGTAGTATACATTTTCAGAACTTAGATTATTTAAATATTTTATAGGCTAACAAATAGTTTCGATTTCTTGTATGTAATTCTTCCAAATTGGACAAAATATGTATAGTTAATAAAAATAAAAATGATATGCCCTATACTCTTATAATATTATCTTTATTTGCATCTGTGTATAGTCATCCTGCCCCAGACCATGTACATTTCTAAGCTACACTTTATCACCTCCCAGTCAGTTTATAGATAGAGAACAGAGATAAACGCCAGTTGGTGGGGTTTGATCCCTCTTAAAGGGACAGTTCACACAAAATGGATATTCTATCATCATTAACTCCCACTCTCATGTTTTGTATACTATAAAACATGATTTTCTCTCTTCTGTGAAACTTTGTGTTAGGTGTACTATATTATATGCTTCCATGTGTTTAATTCAACCTCGATATGCAAATCTGCATTAATCAAATCACAACACACTGTTCTGTTTCATTCTTTTTCTTAACCCTGTAAAGCCTGATATATGAAATAATCAGAATTTTTTTTTTTATATTTAATTGAACCTTTTACTAAACAGATAACCTAATATTTGTATATGTGTTTTATATTTTGTTTCATATTTGATAGCTACATGAGGCTTTTATGGCTCATATAGGCTTAGTATTATGAGAATACAGAGGAGGAAAAAAACTTATAATGTAAATCTATTATATTTGTATAACAGACTGCTTACATAAAATGCATAATATCAGTTGCATATAAATACCAATAATATGGCTTAGTATATTTACATGCTTTGTTTTATGATCAAAGCTCTGTAGTTTTTATTGTGGGGCAAAATATATAATGCAATACAATACACATAACTGAGAAATGTATAATATACATACATTTTAACATGTTTTTCTAAAAATAAATAAATAAATGGATCAAGTAAACCTGAATTGCTTCAGTCAACATTTAAATATTAATAAGGTATAACAGTTAAAAAAAAATGAAAGATTATCAATAATATATATATATATTATTGATAATCTTTCATTCCCAGATTAATAAAATATGATTTTTTTCTATACCTTTTCTGCTACAAGTCAGTAAATGTCCTTTTTGTGTACCTTTGATATATTTGAAGGTTTGTTTTAATCTTATACATATTTGCCCCAAGAAAAGCGAATGAAAGAACAACACACTGTTCTGTTTCATTCTTTTTCTTAACCCTGTAAAGCCTGATATATGAAATAATCAGAATTTTTTTTTTTATATTTAATTGAACCTTTTACTAAACAGATAACCTAATATTTGTATATGTGTTTTATATTTTGTTTCATATTTGATAGCTACATGAGGCTTTTATGGCTCATATAGGCTTAGTATTATGAGAATACAGAGGAGGAAAAAACTTATAATGTAAATCTATTATATTTGTATAACAGACTGCTTACATAAAATGCATAATATCAGTTGCATATAAATACCAATAATATGGCTTAGTATATTTACATGCTTTGTTTTATGATCAAAGCTCTGTAGTTTTTATTGTGGGGGCAAAATATATAATGCAATACAATACACATAACTGAGAAATGTATAATATACATACATTTTAACATGTTTTTTCTAAAAATAAATAAATAAATGGATCAAGTAAACCTGAATTGCTTCAGTCAACATTTAAATATTAATAAGGTATAACAGTTAAAAAAAAAAATGAAAGATTATCAATAATATATATATATATTATTGATAATCTTTCATTCCCAGATTAATAAAATATGATTTTTTTTTCTATACCTTTTCTGCTACAAGTCAGTAAATGTCCTTTTTTTGTGTACCTTTGATATATTTGAAGGTTTGTTTTAATCTTATACATATTTGCCCCAAGAAAAAGCGAATGAAAGAACAAAACCTGCTCTTTTTAGCAATTACCGTATTGACCCGAATATAAGACGATGTTTTTTTCTTGAAAATACATCTGAAAAAACGCGGTCGTCTTATATTCAGGGTCTAGGCTTTGACATGTCAGTAATACACCCACAACAATAGGTGGCGCCAAAAACGCATAAAACGAGCGTGCCATGAAATATGTAATGTAATGTGTGTTGTAAAGATCGCGAGTGAAAACAAAAGAAAAGAAAAGCTTACAGCGGCATGAGTCGTGACTGTCATGTTAGCCTGATGGGAACAAACTTCCTCTGTAAGTGATTTCAAAACATAAGACAGTACCCAGATTTGAAGACTACAATAAGATTTCACTTCTACTGTGATACAATTTTGGTAGGCTACTATGAGATGGATAGCCTAAATGTTATATAATTCAGATGGGCTACTTGTTATTTCAATGGTATATCAAAAAGTGTATATTTTTCAATGTCATTGTTAGTACATTTT
The DNA here is from genome assembly GCF_012432095.1 of Onychostoma macrolepis. Taxonomy (NCBI): domain Eukaryota; kingdom Metazoa; phylum Chordata; class Actinopteri; order Cypriniformes; family Cyprinidae; genus Onychostoma; species Onychostoma macrolepis. Next base: position 14,016,874 of record NC_081179.1, on the reverse strand, counting down.
ACCAGTATTTACCATACTTTCAAAACAAAAATTAAAATAGGAAAAATATGCAATTTGAAAATAATTTAAGAAAAATGTTTTACAGAGAAAGAGAGAAAAAACAACAACAACAAGATTTAGATTTCAAAAAGCCTTTTTCCAAAAGGTACATCTGGAAAAAGGGGGGTCGTCTTATAATCAGGGTCGTCTTATATTCGGGACAATACGGTACATTAGTTAGGGTAAAATTCCAAACGACCTCTTAAGAAGTTATCATCATGACATGTACACCGAGAGTAGAAACAGTCATTCACTTTCATTATATGAAAAAGGATGCAATGAAAGTGAATGGGGACTGAGGCTTGCATTCTGCCTGACTTCTCCTTTTGTGTTCCACTGAAGAAGCAAAATAGTGCAAGTTGAGTAAATCTTCACAGAATTGTCATTTTTGAGTGCGCTGTCCCTTTAAAACACCGTAGGCTATAATACATGCGTTCGTTGTTTCAGCAGGCGGCGCTACTTTCTCACTGTAAGACATTACTCGGATAAAGACGAGCAGGCCAGGGGGAGTGGACAGAGTTCGGGTTATTGTTTATCACGAAACCGGTTTGTTCATGTTGCATGTATTTATGCGATGGCGAAAATGTTGGGAATCGATGGCATGCAGATTACGTAGCCTTGAACCCTGATCGTGCAAATCGTCTACATCTGTTTGGGATCTTTCGTTGTCAACAATAAAGCCACAAAGCGCTCGGTAGCGCGCTGCACCCAAAGCCAAGTTTCGTGTCTGCGTAAATGCATATACGTTAGTCTCGAAGCTTTACGAATATTGTTTTGCACCCTGTCGATGTAAATACAGTAACGTAAACTTGGACTGCGTCGTTTGCACGCGCGACGTCATGCAGTAGATGAGTGTACAAGGAAGATGAATCGAGGTCAGTTGAAAGGGAATAACAAAGAGAACCTGCTCTGCAGTCTCGCGAGCAACCATTAGCGGAAGCGGCACGTTGTTGTAGTGTTTGACATTCGAACTTCGCCGGATCGCGAGAGACGGTTCAGAGGAGGCACAGTGACCGACGTTTAGCCATTTTGTCAGACTTTTACTGGATAAAAATTACGTTGAGCGAGAGACGTTGAGCTTTTCATTTGCTTCGCGCCGGATAAACGTTGTTTCAAATACCGAGCACGCGCGTTTGGGGAATTACCGGTTAAACCTGGAGTTGGCCGTTGGTTATTCACCGATAACTGAAGAAGATGACGACGACACTTAACATTATGGTAAGTTTTTGTCTTAAATGTGGTGACAAAATGGTTAGCAGTGAAACTAAACGAAGTCGTGACTGATATTTATTTATTTACAAGTAGTTAACCTTGGTTCTAGCTCATTTATGGTTAACGCCAGATATGATAAGTGGAAAGAGATTCGCTTAAAGGGATAGTTCATCTAAAAATTTACATTTTGTTTAACTTACTCATTCATTTACACGTTATTATGTCGTTTGAATCCCGTATGACTCAATTTCTTTGTGGAATACAAAAGAAAGAAAGAAGTTTGCTTTTCCTTATTTTCCATGGTTGTGAATGGGGACGGAGTCTTTCCAGTTTAAAAATGACGCAAGTCACTATAAAAGTATTATAAAACTAGTCCACATAACACTTGGGCTATTTTCTAGTTCTTCTACATTCTTATGATAAGTTTAAGAAGCTGACAATGACTTTTGATGGGGGGGGGGGGGGAAGCTTGACATCTGAAATCATTTCGTCTCACTGTATGAGGGAAAAGTCGTAAGTACAGTATTCAGTATCTTACATTTAGTGTTTCTAGAAAGAAAAACAAGTTACTGTTTAAAATGTTATTTTGTTCCTTTATATTATTTGAAACCATAGACTATTTTGTTCACACATGGCAAGGACAAATCTAATTTACTAATCCCTCAACATATGTTCACTGTCCTGAAGACTGATACTGTTTGGTCACGGTCTAATTTGAAGTAACAAGTTTTTATTTTAATATATATATATAATTACTTTTGTTGTTTGTTTAAATAGAATTATATCAATTATGAAGAGTTACGGAAATGTGCTATCTGGAAATTATGAATTTGACTTGAGGGTTAAATGTGAAAAATCAGTGAGTTACTTCCTCCTACACTGTCTTTATCTAAAAGTTTCAGTATGACTGGTCTATTTTTAAAATAATAAAAGTCGCATCCTGTCGTTTTAGTTATTGAGAGTAAACTCTTGTTAACTCATTTGAACAGGTTAATATTTGCCTGGTTGTGGAAAGACCATTGCCTCGTGTATATGCAACCATTTAAGTTGAGTGTAAATTTGCTAACTGTGGCTAACCATCTTGGTTAAATTATATTTTGTCTCTCTTTCAGTGAATCAGACGCAACTGTTAAACTTTGTGCTCTGGCACGACCTCGGAGTTGAAAGTGATTATTACATTTATCAGCAGGCTACTGCCCTGCCCCCTCAGGAGACCCCCTATGTGGATTGAATACACCCCGCAGTTTTACACAGGATGGATGAGCTGGATGTGAGGTCTCCTTTTTGTCATCATCATCAACAACATGTTTTGATCTGTGCATGGATCCTGCGTTACTTTTATCACCAAGCACTTCCTGTGCTCCTCTCCAACACCTTAGTTTGCAAGAGTATTGACTTTATCTGAACTGCTGTTTTGAGAGGAGAGAGGTTTGGCAAGTTTTTACTTGGTTTGAAGCAACCTCTTCTCGTTATCACACATTTATACTGCTTTTTTTTTCATGCATGGATAGCAGATAAGATTTGACCCGACTTCTCGCTCCACTCAGTGGAGAAATGTCAGAAAATCTCAACGACAATATGGTCAAGTTCCTTTCCCCCCCTTTGAAGAACATCAATGGCTCCAGCTCAGACACGCAGGTGGGCGAGCGTCTAGGTGTCGAGGTCCGCCGTCGCCACCACACCATGGAGCGAGAACTGCTGAAGGCAGAGCACCGTTTCTTCCGTCGCAGCGTCATCAACGATTCCAATGCAACGGCGCTGGAGCTGCCCAGCAAGAACACAATCCTAACCATCTCAACGGACCCCCACGCTCTTATTTGTGAACCTCCTGCCTTGGAAACCAAAGCCGCTTCAGTGGCCACAAAATCTGAATGTTTGGTTGCACCAGAAAAGGAGGGTGAAGGTGTCGAGACAGCCGTAGAGTCAACGCCGGTGTTGATTGCGAATACCACAAGTCTTCTCTCTGCAGAAGCACCACGTTTGGTTGCGGAGTTGAAGTCTAGAGATAGTGCTGATGCAAAACAAGAGGATGAGAAAGAGGAGGATGAAGAAAGTAAAGACAAGGCACGAGCTAAGGCAGATTTGCGGGAGCTGGAAGACAATGAGGAAGTTGAGACAAATGCAGTCGGGACGTCGCCGGATGGCCGCTTCTTGAAGTTCGACATTGAGATTGGACGTGGCTCATTTAAGACGGTCTACAAGGGTCTGGATACTGAAACCACAGTGGAGGTGGCATGGTGCGAGTTGCAGGTACGCTTCTTGTATTTTTGTACCTTAAGTGGCTTTTCAGTTACATTTTTCAGTCTTTGTTAACGCATTAGAGGCCAGGAACCAAGCCAACCAGTAACACATTATTAACTTTTATTTGAAGCAAAAAAAGTATTTAAAATATGGACCAATAGACAAAGGTACAAAATTATGTAATTGACGACTTCAATGAGGAAAAGAACTACACAAATATTTTGACAGCATAGCACGACTTAATTACACCATTTGTGGTATTTCGTTCTGTACAGCCTCATGGGTAATTTAATTTTCCAACGGTAAAATGAAAAGTTGAAATAATGCGAACAGAGGTCGTTTAACAGTCTCGGAACTGACAGTAGTGCTATCTTTAAAGGTTCATGAGTTTAAATTAAATTTCCCTATGGAGAAAATAAATGGAGTTTTTGCTTCCAAAACTTGAGTGTGACGCTTTATGGGTAGGACGTCACAGCTTTTGACAGCTAGGATAACAAAGTGCAACACTTGACATTGTTGGCACTCTTGATCTGTCCGCTGACAGGGTGGTAAATCACATATCTGATCTGCTCATTTGGGACTGAAGTATACTGTCTCATTGTCTGAAACCTACAACCCTGTCTTGAGGCCTATCCGGTATAGCCCCTTTAAATGACTGTCTTATGACTAGTCAGTTGGATTTTAACTTCAATGCCCCACCTACACCTTTCCAAGTGATGTGTCATCAGCTTATATTGTTCGCGTTTAATTTTGCTGTATAATCTCTTTAGAAATAGGAAACGCTTTTACTAGTCCTTTTGTCACACCTCTGAAGCGTCGCAACACACACCTCTGACACTTAACATCTGGCATTTGGCCTGTGTTTTTATAGCTGTTGTCATCTTTGGCCGTAGCCCCGGCATTGTAGTATCATCCTTGAATAGAAAATCCTCATTTCCTAATTAGGTTATTCTAGACCACCAGGTGTGTATTGGAAGATGTGAGGCATATGCAGTAAATCATAGGTAGTGTTTATTTAAGGTGTGCTTTGAGACGGTCTAATTGCTGTGGAAGCCTGTTTCCATGTCAGAGTAAAAAAATTTAAATTGCAATTTTAGATTTTACAGTGTGAAGTCATTTTTTGGAATTGCATTTATATCATGCAATTGTGAATTAACACTACAGTTTTAAAGTTTAGGGTTGGTAAAAATTTTAATGTTTTTCAAAGAAATCTCACAAATTTGCTCACAAAAGCTGCATTTACAGTAAGAGTACAGTCATATTTTAAAATATTATTACAGTTTGAAGTAACTGTTTTCTGTTTGATTAATTTTTAAATGTAATTTATTCCTGTGATGCAAAGCGAAATTTTCATCAACTATTACTCCAGTCTTCAATTTGGTGCTCAAGAAACTTTTTATTATTATTATTAGTTTATTGTAAGTTCAAAAGAACAGCATTTATTTGAAATAGAAATCCTGTCTTTCACTTTAGAATTTAGTGCATCCTTGCTGAATAAATGTATTAATTTCTTTCAAAACAAATTTTGCTGGCCTCAAACTGTTGAGTAGTAGTGTATATTTCATAGTGTGACTGTTTCATATTTTAAACATAATTTATTTTCTTATAGTACTTTGTTTTATTTTGAGACAGAACCAGTCTTCAGCCATTTACATTTTTTTTTCTCTTAATTATTCTATTTTTGATAATTAATGAACCGTGAGAAACATGGGCTTTTAAACATTTTGCACTCGTTCCACTTTTATTGGTTTATGATATGATAAAAGCATGAGTAATCTCTGTGAGGTGTGCTTGCATGGCAACAGCATTCTGTCGGAAAATCACCAGCTCATAAGTTTTGTGGCCCACTTCTAAGAAGTTTGTTTGCATACAGAGACCTCCTCCTTTTTGTTTTCATCATGTAGAGGAAGTTTTTTTATGTACCGATGTGCCACATAGAGGTGCGATTTAAAAAGTGGGTCAAGTTCAACCACCAAAGCAATTGTAATCTCCCGTGTGAAGTATGGTGAGCTGGTTTGCCAAGGCTCGACTCTGCTACTGCTGCTCTCCACCCCCTGCTGCCTCTTCTTTTGCAGAGCGATGACGAGGCAGCACCACGTGAGCTGCAGTTCTCCTGCTCATGGCCCTCAGGCGTAGCCAGCTCATACACTGAGCTGAAACAAAAGCCTCTCTCGTTCTGTCTAGCTTTCAGCCTCTCTTTACCTTACTTTTTTCACATTTCATGGCTCGTTGTCTCTATTTCTGTCTTGTGTGATACAACAGTATGTGTTATAAGCTGCAAGTTCACACTGCTGCAGAAAAGGGAAGGGCCTATGTATCTCCCCCACAAGGCCATCTGTCTCCAGCGCCTTATGCTAAACTCAGGGATATTCCCCTCCCACATTTCTCTCCTTTGCTTTCTCACATGCTAAACACATTTGAACAATATGTAGGTCACCATAAAAAGAAAATGAAAATGGATCTCAGATGCTTCTCTTTTTTTTTTTTACAGAAGTTCCCTCTCGATGTACCACATTAAATACTCCGGTTATACGGTTTAGCCAGATAACTGAGTCATCGTTGCGAGTGCATACCACTGACTTTCAAGCAACTGCTTGAGTTTCATTCCAGTTGTCCGGCATTTGCCTTTCGCCCTGCATTTGATCCCTTTAACGGACCCCTGTAAATCCATTTAATCTTCTGCTGTAACCTTAAACTGTTTAAAGATTTCTTTTCCCAGTTGACGTGATTTGTACTGGGTACACTTGTGGATTTTTAAACTATTTAAAATGTTTTAATATAAGTTAATTATTTTTTCAAATAATTTTATAAAAAAATGTATTGGATTTTTGCCTGCTAAAAGTTTAATTTTACTGTTAACACTTCCGGGCTTTGTGCTCCCATCAGAACTTCATCAGAACTTAAGTACAGCCGTTCATTTACAGTAAATATATCTACAGTACCTTTCAAAAGTTTGGGATCAGTAAGGTTTTTTTCTTTTATTTAGCAAGAATGCATTAAATTGATTTATTTTAAATAGTGAAAGTCTCTACCATTTCAAATTCTTTTGAACTTTATATTCATCAAATTAAAATGTGTTTCCACAACACAAATTATGCAGTGCAACTGTTTTCAATGGATAATAATAAGAATAAGAAGTTTCTTGAGCAGCAATTCAGCCATCACAGGAATGAATTACGTTTTAAATATATTAAAATAGAAGTTTTAATAATATTTTACAATATTCTATTTTTGATCATATAAAGGCAGCATTGATGAGCATAAAACACTTCTTTCAATCGGTAGTCTATGACGTTAATTTTTAAATTCCTTTTATGAAACATTATAAAATTAGGCCGCACGGATCCTAACAAAAAACATTCACTAAGCATGTGACCTCCGTGTGTTCACTGATTAACATTACTGACTGATAGATGAGCGAATGAATGTCCAAACTAACTGTGCGGCCCCTTATAAGCGCCAAAACAGTTGCAAAATGAATTGTTAAACATATTTCCAGGTAATTTGTGTTTGAGATCCTCTCACTAATCCTAATTCCTTATCTCCCGTCTGAAGTGGTATGTGCCCTCACACGTGAGGCGGATTCATGCCAGGAGCTTTATCCTCATACTAGAGTTCAGTGTGCGGGCTGCCCCTCCTCTGGGGAAATGCTCCCACGCTTCGCTGGCCTGGTCCCATAGGCCACAGAGTGCACCGCATAGTTGGAATAGTCAAGGAGGAAGGGAGAGAAAGTAGGTCTGTTGTAGGGTGGGGTGCAAAGCAGAGTCCCCCTTCCTCCAACCCACATCATTCAGCACTGAAATTGCTTTCTACAGAACTTCACTCCATTTCGGCACTGTGTTCATAGTGTTAATTGTACACATGTGAGCGATAATAACGGAAGTTTTAACCGTAACTTAGGGTGAATGCCCGTCCCTGCTGGGCTTGGCAATGGCAAACTCACAGCTAAATGTTTCTCATTCCAGAGATGGCAGCTGACCGCACCAAATGTAGGTCAACTAAGAATCACCAGTTGAAATGAGTGCATTTTTTAACTGTAGTCAGACACAGACTGCAGAATGGTCACGCTGCTGGATTGGGTTTGAATCAAGCACTTTGTAGTTTCATTGTAGATGATATTATTAGTGCTGCACCATCTACTTTGATTGCAAATTAGGTTTTTGCAAGCAGCAGTATTTCCCCCTTGATGAAACCACAATACAGCACACTTTTTTTTTTTTTTTCTTTTTTTTTTGTCGTCATCAAAGAAGAGCCTGCACAGAGGTGCTGAAAGCAGTTGGTTATGAGAGTTTTGTAAGAAAGGTGACTATAAATCGAGTTAAAGCATTGCAGTTTTTATGTAGCATCTCCTTTTAAGTAATGAAGAAAAAAACATACCTTCTCTTATCAGCCGCTTTGACACTTATTTATAAATTTAGAAGTTTTCTAAACAGGGCAAATTAAAAAATGGGTGAAATTTCACGAGCAAAATCCAGCCATTTCAATGGGAATCTGGGATTTTCACGTAAGAGAGAAACATTTCCTCATGCAACTTTCATATCGGTTATTTACGCAAATTTGCCACTTTGACCAACAGAATGCTGCTTGTTTTGAAAGTGATTTCTGTGTAAGCTGTGGTTCTTTTTTGCTTTTGAAATTTTGCTAATGTGACCATACCTTTATGCTTACAAAAATATGAAATTCTTTTTCAGGATCGCAAGTTGTCCAAGTCAGAGAGGCAGCGCTTTAAAGAGGAAGCCGGAATGCTGAAGGGTCTTCAGCATCCCAACATAGTACGCTTCTACGACTCCTGGGAGTCATCCTTGAAAGGGAGGAAGTGTATTGTCCTGGTGACTGAACTCATGACATCTGGGACACTCAAGACGTAAGTGCTCTTATTTGTTCCTGTCAATTATTTATTTTAATTTTTTTAAGCTGTCTTCGTCATCGTGGCCACCTGCTATGATTGACTTGTTTTCTGTGCCTTTGTAGGTATCTAAAACGGTTTAAGGAGATGAAGATCAAAGTCCTGCGCAGCTGGTGCCGGCAGATTCTGAAGGGGCTGCACTTCCTTCATACCAGGTCGCCTCCCATCATCCACCGGGACCTCAAGTGTGACAACATCTTCATCACCGGACCTACCGGATCTGTCAAGATTGGAGACTTGGGCCTGGCTACCCTCAAGAGGGCCTCCTTTGCCAAGAGCGTCATAGGTACGGCTAAGTATTTGCAACTGCATTACCGCCTCCAAATCGAAATCTATTCGAATTGTCCGACTCAGATTTGTGGTTGGGGGAAAGGCTAATCCTTCATTCCATGTTTCTTTTTCAAGTTTCTTTTCTTCTACTGCTTCTTTTCAAAGCGTGTTTTAATGACAGTGGTGAGAAAGCAGACCACAGCGTTTCCCTGAGCGCTCGAACCACAGCAAACCAGGGCTCCCGCTTTACGGATGATGTCTCTTGACACCCTCCTTTAGTTCAAACATAGTTTTTGTCTTTTCTTCTGCCACAATTTCAGGTACCCACAGACAGAGTAAGTAGTTGTGGAGCGGTTGTAGGTATTTTGTGACTCGTCTGCAGGGAAAACTGATCTGATCATGGGATAACACTAGAGCTAGAGCTGAGCCCTGGGCTGGAAGGTACTGTGAGTGATCTTTTGCTCTGGTTTGGAAATTTGTGGTCTGTTTCTTCAGTCAACCATGATTTAATGATGATGATGCTAATGAATCTGTTCATTTTTCCCCCCACAAGGAAATGCTTGTTTTCTTTCAGTGTGTCAGTGTCTGGAGCTCAAAGCCTTAAACTCTCTGCTCATCTCCCTCATACTTTTAGCTTTAAGATCTTTGTGTTTTTTGTTTTGGAAGCCTTAGGCTCTAATTTCAGGTCTCCCCTTATTCTACTTTAAGGATTATTTAGTGTACTGCAGTACAGACAGTAAGTACGCAGAAATGAGCCTGGTAAGTCCACCAGTATTATGTGACGCATATCAGTCTGAATCATTATCAATATGGGAAGTTTGTCCGTGTGAGACCTTTGTCAATGGGTAACTTGGTTACTAGTTCTCCTGGTGCACAGAACATCACTTTTCAGTAAGCTATGGAGTGTACAATGTTTGAATTGCTCAACCTTTTCTCTTCACAGGTTAACCCAAAGGTAGGACTTTTTGAAAGGTTTGTTTTCCATAGCTAGTGTTTCGGCTTGGTCTTGTGATAAAAGCATCGGGCCCTCTGACCACCGACTAGTTTTAAACTTGCTATTTGGGCTAACAACAACAAACAATTTCTTAAATTCATTCTGTATTGTTTAAAGTCATGTGGTCAGTCCAGGGCTTCAAGTGAGTGCTGTGCACTAGTTTGGTTTTTCTCATACACAGTCCTGCCCTTGAAGGTCTTACATGGAGAAACTTGGGCTTCTTATCATTGCAGTCTAACTGAGGGCAGTTTCCCCTTCCTCTTTTTTTTTATTTTTATTTTTTTACTTTCTATCCCCTTTTTGCTCTCCTTCCCTCTACCTCTCTCTTTTCTCGCAGGTTGTGCCCGAGTGGTCTTCAGCGACAGCATCATCTTCCTCTCACCTCTTCACTGAGAGGGTGTAATAGGGTACTGAGAGAGTTCTGAACCATTCTTTTAATTTAAGGTACCCCTGAGTTCATGGCGCCTGAGATGTATGAGGAGAAGTATGACGAATCGGTGGATGTGTATGCCTTTGGGATGTGTATGCTGGAGATGGCTACTTCTGAGTATCCGTACTCCGAGTGTCAAAATGCAGCTCAGATCTATCGCAGAGTCACCAGCGTAAGTCCACACTTCACCGGCGGAGGAGAGTGTCCCCGCACACTCATCCTCCCCTTGTTTGCTGCACTATTTTAGTCTTTTTACCCCTTTTTTTTGCCCTCTGTGGGGGTGTTTCCTTTCTGCTTTTTTCTCACACAGTGGTAAGTTGGTTTTTTACCTCTACCAGTAAATGCTGAAACCTCTCACAAAACCAGTACTGACATGACATAACCTAATGCTATCAGACAGATTCAGACTTAATTCAAAATGTAGTATTTTTGAGAAAATCCGGCCCCAAGTTAAAGCCATCTCCACTTTCTACGCCAGTGTTTTGATTGTTTCCTGTGCTGTGTTTACAGGGGGTGAAGCCTGGCAGTTTTGACAAAGTGGCTATTCCTGAAGTGAAAGAGATCATTGAGGGTTGCATACGTCAGAATAAAGACGAGAGGTGGGCTCACATTTACCAAGCATGAGCGTTCAGTTGTCGTATTGTCATAAGGTCTAGTTTTCACAACCTGTTTTTCTTTCTTGTCCACTGGAAATTTGTGGTTAGGTATTTTCAGTGTTTCATTGGTGACATCACAGTATAATATTGAACAGGCCATACTTGCAGCCTCATTTTCATTTGTGTCATATGAAATACAGTGTCTGATTTATTAAGATCATTAAGATCTATGTTATTACCACACAATTATTTAAAACTGTCTTTAAACCAGTTTTATCTCAGGTAAGGTCATAAAATATCTGCAGTTTTTTACATGCACATTCTTAACCTGGCTTAAGCCAGCAATGCATGTGGTTATGTGGTTGCATCAGAATGAGAGGAGAATGAGTTTGAACAAGTTCCCACTGACATTTTGGATGCTTTATTTAACATTTAACATGAAATACTCCCAAGTCAGATAAACAAATTATTATGTTTTGATGTCACTACTGAGGAATAAACTGATTTTTCAAAATGTTGGCATATTATCGGTTTGTATGTAAACCAGTAAAACAGACTCACACGGTGTCCTAACTACATGTGACGCGACAAGATTCCAGTGACGCAATTTGGTCAGAATCAATCAAATATTACAGCCAATCAGAAGCGTGTGTGAACATGCTCACAACAAAATGGATAAGTTTATAATCTAATTCATAAATATTAAACATTTTTAACATTATTAAATGTACATACAGTGTGACTGATACCATCTTTAAGGAATATTCTTGTAGGTTCGCAGTGAGTTCACAGTTTTAACGTACATCTTTACTTTTTGTAAACAGTCTGTTGTTGCTTTCAATACGGCTATAAATGCCACGCAATATGACATTCAAACTCATATTAGACATGTTTAGCTTTGAATAAAGCGTACAATCAGTACCTGAGATTATCACCGTCATATAGTTTGTATGTTGTTGTTCCAACTGCGACGTCACGGAAATAGAAACGGTTTCTAAAATAGACATTTTGCGTGTCGCTTTCATGGCTAGCTAGGACAAAAACTCAGATTAACATGGAAAAAAATTGCCTTTGGCGTCACATCGCATCGTATCGTGTGTAGTTGGGACAAGGTGTCATTGTAAGAGTTTTTAAATTTTGGAATTAAAAAACAGGAGTTGCAACAAGGCCTAATGTGATTTATTAAACTTCAAAAAGAGTAGTACTACATGTAAGGCCTACGGTACTGCATGAGTAGTACTTCACGTTTCAGAGTAAAAACAGCACTTTTGTGCATTGCTTGCAGTTTCAGAGCAGTTCGCCATCAAAGAGTACTGCACATTTATTCTGAACAGTTGACTGTTAATGGATAATGACAATGTTTACTCTATGGTGTTTATATTATAATGTTCTAGATGATATAAGAGTGCACATTATATTATCATATTTAATGACCTGCTGGAAGTAGTAAAGCTTAGACATTTCAAAATACAAGACCTGGTGTATTTCGTGCTTGTTTATAATTAAAAGTCCTGTTTTAGGCATACAATTGTATATCTGCTTATTATTGGTATTTTGATTACACAATAAGCTGTCTACTCTGTTATCATTTCACAATAAGCTGTTTGGCATTTAATTGGAAGTAAACTCTTGTGGCTTTGCTTTGGGTTGCCCCATTACAGGAAGGAAAGACTTATTATATTTAACGCATTCAGTACATGGATTGACAAGATGGGCACAATATTCTGTTTATTTCCTGTCTTTAATCAATATATTGATATGTTCTTAATATAAAAGTTAAATTACTTTTTTTCTTTTAGGTATTGCATCAAGGACCTCCTAAGTCATGCATTTTTCCAGGAGGAGACTGGGGTTCGTGTAGAGTTGGCTGAGGAGGATGATGGAGAGCTAGTGTCCATAAAGTTGTTGCTGCGCATTGAGGATGTAAAGAAACTGAAAGGGAAATACAAAGAGAATGAAGCCATTGAATTTTCCTTTGACTTGAATAAAGACATCCCAGATGACGTTGCCCAAGAAATGGTAAAGATACTTGGATTTCTGTTCAGTTACCCAACTGCAGATTCAAATCGGTTGATGTTTTGAATCTGTAATTGGTTTGTTTTTTGGCCTTACATGTAATTATCCATATATAGTTTCTCAGTGCATAAAAAACCCCTGAAAGTCTGCAGAATTCCCCCTGGCCTTCTTATAATATTGACCTGTCATTGTTTTTGAAGTTAAATTCTGAGTAATCTTTTTCTTCAAGGTCGATTCGGGCTATGTTTGTGAGGGTGACCACAAGACCATTGCAAAGGCCATAAAGGACAGAGTGTCCCTGATCTCCCGTAAGAGAGAGCAGAGAAAACTTGTGAGAGAGGAACAAGAAAAGAGGAAGATGGTGCAGGAGAATGACCCCTCACAGCTAGGACTGCATACCGACACCACAGCCAAGCCCCCTGGTCCCGCTCTGGCCTCGGTCATTATGGAGTCTGAAGAACATGAAACAGACCAGCACCAGCAACTGCAGCAGCCTGGGGCCTCTGCTTCTAGTTAGTGTTGCAAAATGAGTCGTTTTGCTCTAATAAGACAAAAAAAAAAGTCAAATCTGTTTGTATGGGAAAACGCTCTGAAAGTCTTATTGTCTCACAGCTGTAGGTTTTGTGGACTCTCAAGGTTCAGCGTCTGTCTCTGAGACTCACCCTGCCCAGCCAGGCACGTCTTTCAGCACCGTACAGCCTGATCCACAGGCACAGCACACCATGACCCATCCACAAAGCACGGTGAGTCATTTCCTTTGTATTTTGTTACCTGTCCTGGTTTTCAGAGCTAGTCATGTTAATCTGAAAAAAAAAAAAAAAAACTTGTTTCTTTTGCTTTCTCCACTAAATTGCTTCTCCTCAACAGTCACAGCACCCAGCCCAGGCCCCTCTGCAGCAGCCGAGCAGTACTTTGACCCTGGGTCCCACTGCCCAGACTGGAACTGCGGCTGCACCCCAGGTACACTTCATGTGATCCATAACATGAAGACAAAAACATGTTGCTCTATATATCTTATGTCTGTTAAACATACACCAGAGTTAAACATAAACGAGAGTATACATGTACTCTCCTCTCAGGCGGCCACTCTGCCCTCTTCCGTTCAACCTACCGTCCCCTTGCAGTACCATCAGCCACCTCAAGATGGCAGTGCTCCCCCTCCGGGCCCTCAAATATTACAGGTACAGTATGAAAGGTGCCCTCTGGTGGCTGATCTTACATCTTCCATTGGCCTGCATGTTGCTTAATGAATGTTGTGTGTGCTTGCTTTGCACACAACATCCAACTTCTTGGCAGTTCATACATTAATGCTACTGTTCTTTGCTTCTCCATCCTTTTCTTGCATGCTGGCTGCTCTTATTTGCTTGTCAGATATGGGCATGTCAACTCAGCCCTCCTGTTTTCTCACCACCTCCAAATGCTGAACAGCTCTATTTTCTATATCAGGCCTGTCAGGTACTAGTCGTGCCTAACACTGTAGTGTGTGAATTAGCGGTTTGCCAATGTGGGTTTTTAGTGCTGATAATAATATCTACCGTGCCAGTGACTGATATAATGCTTTTACATATAATGTGTATTTAAAAATCTAGTTTTGTTTTATAGTTTTTACACAATATTTTCTGAATGTATTTATAAAGCTAAACAAAACAAAAAAAAATTGACAAGTGTGTTGGTAGATGCTTAGTTTTCAGTGAAGTTTGAGTAAATGTTGTGGAAAAATTTAAAATCCGGATAATTATTACAATTTAAAATAACACTTTTTTTGTTTTGTTTTTGATTTATTTTTATTTTTTTATGTAATACCCGTGTTGTTCCTGTGATGGCGAAGCTGAATTTTCAACTTCAGATTGCATTCACATTGCATCAATTTAAAACAATGCCTTTTTGTCTGGACAAAGAACTTCTCCCTGTGATTGTGTGTTATGGATGATTGTGATTTGGAGTTGAGTGGTGTTCTAAAATTCTAAATCAATTCTCTATTACAGTCACCATTGACCGTTTCCCAACCGCAGACAGTAGAGCAGTCACAACCTCAAACATCTCTGGTTCCAGCCTCCACAGAAAGGTAAAAAAATCTTTTTTTTAAATTCATGTTTATTAACATTGACATTCCAGTAGAGAGAAGTTTTACTACTGATGTTTTTGTTGCCCTCAGTGGTCACTCCGATGCAGCTTCTGGTCTGAGCGATGGGAATGAGGGCAGGCATGAGGGGCGCTCTACAAAACGACCCCAGAGCCGCTCTGTACGCAGCCGCTCGCGCCACGAAAAGATGGCCAAGGCCAAGCTCAAGCTCAATGTACTGAATGTAAGTTGTGCTCAAATCTAATTTTATTTGTTTTTAACCCCCTGGGGTCGAAGCCCGCACTGGCTGTCTCGTATTTGCTTTATGGCTGCAAAAAGAACTAAAAATACTCCGTCAGTTTTGATCGTACAGATAAGAATAAGGTATCGTTTGAAACTGCAAAGGGTCTACTTTTATTTGTGTATAGTCATAATTAGGGCTGCAACTAACGATTATTTTTATTGTCGACTAATCTTTATCGATTATTTTTCAATTAATTAATTTATTATTTTCTTATCCGTTGATGAATTCTTTAAACTATCAGTAAATAATAACAGTAATTTCTGCTATTAATCTTTTAATATTTTATTCAAATGTTTTCTCATAATTAATACTTTACAAAAATAAATAACAACAACAACAAAGAAAAATAACAATAAATAATTAATAAAAAATAAAAATGAAAGAACGAAAGAAAATAACAAATAAAAAATAAGAAAAGAGAAAAATAAATATAATAACAAATAATTAATTTTAAAAAAAGGAAGCAAGAAAGAAATAATAACAAGAAAGAAAGCGAGAGAGAGAGAATTACAGGGCAGTGATACTGTACAATCAATAGAAATGCACATTATGGCTGCAGTTGCTTACAGGTGAGAGACTTGAAATGTTTTATTTATTCAGCAGATTAAAACATCTGTATGAATGAACAGCTGAAGTCACAACCGCATTCAAGACACTAGAGCGACGGAATCAAAAATGGAGTCATAACACCAGGAAGTTTTATCACAGTTGACCATAGATATATATATAAACACTAGATACCTCGTACGCGCTGTTGGCCAATGGAGGTCGACGTCCGCACACGGTGGCCATCTTGCCACAGGGTGCTCGCTCACTCGTAACATTGTGTTGTATGAAGCATGTACTTTTTAAATAACCATAACTTGCTCAATTATCTACCGATTTTCAAACGGTTTGATTTATCAACGTCAGAGATGTAGTTATGACACTGCATACATATGAATAATTATAACAATCTGCAATTTCAACATGTTACAGCATTCAGAATTATAGCCACGTTAATAACGTTTGTAAGAAACCAAACTGTTTGTAAATCCGTCAAGATTTCAGCGAGATAAGAAGATTTATGTTCGTGCTGATCACTCATCTTACCTCAGATACCTCAGAACTTGCCAGAAAGCTTCCCTGTGGCAAGATGGCCGCCCTATGATGCCGGAAGTGACTCCGCCTTAAGAGATCTAGTGTTTATATATATATCTATGCAGTTGACAGCCCGTTTTTAAATAAATGAACCCAGTCGAGGCTTGTCCAATTCATCACACAGTTAAACAACTAACAATGACTTTAAATGCTTTGTTAGCGAGTGCAGAGAGCGCGTTTGGTGCGCGCGTCTCAGAGCTCGCGCAATCACACCCACGCCACTGACGGCAGCTCCAGTGGATCTTGAAGATGAACGCGAATCATTTCCCCTTCTTTGTCTCTGTGGGTGAATTAAACCCGACATTATTATATAGGCAACTCAATGTCCCGTGCTGTTCCATTCATTCAGCGCAGCTTTGAATGCAAGTTCGGCTATATAAAATGCTCTATGAACGCAACTCTATGAAGTGATGTTGCCATGCTAGCCTTTACCTTCTGCTCTAGAGTCTTGTTTTGTATTTAACATGACATAAAAAAACTGTCTTAAGTAGGGAGAACTGCAGGCTCGCACAATGGGCGTGACTAAAGGTGCGACGCGTCGACGCATTCCATGCTAATTGACGTAATTGATGACGTCGACGAATCGCTGCAGCCCTAGTCATAATAGCAACGAAACACTGTGCTTTTCTAAAATAAAGAAAATAAACCGGGTGCGTTCTCTGCAGGCTCGGTCTCTGTCACCTCTCTTCACAGACACGTAAATAAAACAACATGAATCTCCGCGAATACTTGCCTCAAAGAAATGAGAAATATATGTATAGAAAGCTTGAAATATCTACTTTTAAATGAAGTTCGTCCAAAACAAATAATTCTCTATTAAAGTAATCCGTATGAAACCAATGCGATGTCCAGTTTTCCCGTCTCAACTCATTATATCTAATGCAGTCACGCCCACGCGCCGATCGCGCTTTTCAGATTCTAAACATCCACATGAGACGCGTGCGCATGTAAACGCCCACATCGCCTCTGCGTAAACAAACAAGTTAATCCCTGCTACTTTTTGTTTCTGGAAGAAATGCGCTGAGAGAAGTAACCCAGAATTTACCTCACAACGCAATGCGTCGCGCAGCTGGATCCAGTGGAGCATTTCACTCTGAGTAGCCTAAGATTACTTGCATCTGTTGTTATTGTGACATAACTTGTACACATTTTACTAGTTAGATATTTCCCAAACTCTAATTTCTGACTACATGAATGAAATCAAGTGAAACATTTTGAAATGTGACATTTCATTGTCTAAATTTCTCACAACACCAGGATGTTTGTTTAATGTTTTATAACATATAAAACCACAAGATATAAAAGAAGTGTGAGTGTTAACACTATGAATGAATGTTTGGAACAAAGGTGTGTTAATGTTCAATTCTCAGTGTTCAGATCAGTATGTTCCATCTTGTGTCCTTGACTTTCACTGTGTATATTTTTATTATGTGTTATTTATCAGAATCAGAATGAGCTTTATTGCAAGGTATGTTTACACACATGAGGAATTTGTTTTTGTGACACAAGCTTCCACAGAATAACAGCAACAGAACAAAAAACACAGCTAAAAAAAAAAAAAAAAGAAGTATTAAAGGGTTAGTTCACCCAAAAATGATGTCATTAATTACTCACCTTGATGTCGTTCCAAACCTGTAAGACCTTCCATTCATCTTCGGAACACAAATTAAGATATTTTTGATGATAACTGAGAGCTCTCTGACCCTCCCATAGACAGCAAGGGTCCTTACACGATCAAGGTCCAGAAAAGTACCAAGATGATCGACAAAGTAGTCGTGACATCAGTCTGTAAACTGTAATTTTACAAAACTACGAGAATACTTTTTGCGCAAAGAAAACAAAAATAATGATTTTATTCCACATTTTTGTCTCTACTGTTTCTCTTGTGGACACGCGTTGACAGCAGAGTTTGAAAAATCATTATTTGTCCGGGAGAGCAGGAGGAGTTCGTCCGTTTTATTGGGTAGAGAGCGGAGATTCGCTAGATGGATGCTATGCAGTGCTGTCCGAAATCCGTGCTGTCTGAGCTGCTCCGCCGACTACAATGTCCTGCAAAACATCCGAATAATCAAAAATCGGTGAAATATCGAGCGGTGTATACTGCCGAATGTCCAGCAATTCGTCTCTGGTGAAACTGATTGCAGGGATATAACTAAAGACAGGACAAACTAACAAAAATATAAAAACAACAGCGGACAATGCCATGGAGGCTGCCATAAGCGGCGCCATCTTGGATCGAATTATTATTACTGTATTGTAATTCAAATACAAATAATAATCAAAACCCCACATTATTTGACTCCCCTCACACTCTTTCTTACCTGCCTCGGCTCAGTCACATTCATATTAATGGCCCATTATGGGAGGCCCTTTGTCTCTCAGGTGTGAGAATCACTAAATATTCATGGCCATTGTCACTCCCTCGAATAAGGGCATTCTTTTAGAAAACATGTTTTACAAATGTTAAATCAATATATTATTTTCTGTGAGCGAGTAAACAGTGATTTTCACATCATTTTGTAACAAACTCTAGTCAACCACATCCAGTTTTCAAAAGTCTTGTGGACCAATATTCTGAATGTTTTATGGCCTTATTTCAGTAAAAAATTAGATTTTCACTAACCAAACATAAACATTGTTTTCTCAAAAACACAAACATGTACTTTCATGATGCTCACATATTATTGTAGCCCAATTTGTGCTGAATACAGTGTTATCGGACTTTTTATTTTTATTTATATTTTTTTTAAGCTACTGAAAAAAAAAACACAAATGTCAGGGCATGTCAAAACTTCTCCAGGGCCCCAAAACACCCTCAGACCCCAGAGGGTTAATAATGGCATCACATTACATTTTGGTGTATAGTGTACTATAATAACAGTGTGGGATTATTGGTCTGTTTGTTTTTGTAGATTTCTAACATTGGGGACAGAGTTGCTGAATGTCAGCTGGAAACCCATAACAGGAAAATGGTCACATTCAAGTTTGATTTGGATGGAGATAATCCTGTAGAAATTGCTGAAATTATGGTACACCTTTCTCTTACTTTCACCTTTTTTCAGTGGAAAGACCTCTTCATTTGAAATTACAATGATATTTATTACAATATGTATTGTTTTTTTTGTTAGTTTTTTTTGCATTTAGCATTTTATGCATTAACATTTTGGCTCTCAATATCCAGGATGTTTAACTACTTTAAATATTTAATAAAATTTGATTGTAACTTCTGTGTGTGTAACTCTGTTTCAAGATCAAAAGTGATTTTATCTTGGAGAGCGAGCGGGAATCCTTCATAGAGCAGGTTCGAGATGTCATTCAGATGGCAGATCAGAAAGGAAAAGCTCAGAAAAATAGCCAGGTATGTTTTATGATTTTTCAGACCATAAGAACAAATGTGAGAAATGATTTGAAGACTACAAATGAAATTTTCCTGTTACTTCAGGTGAGCAGTAATTTGGGTCAGCAAGTACCTGAAATTTCAACATCCAGTGTGCCTGGTAAGTGTACTTTGTGGTGATGTTCTTACATTTTATCCGCCCCTATCTTGCAGCCTGTCTCATTTGACATATTTCGCATTTGACAGGTGTGCCACCTAGCGTAGCAGCACAGGTTGTACATTCAGCAGGCCGGCGCTTCATAGTTAGCCCAGTGCCTGAAGCAAGACTTCGCGAGCCGTTTTTTGGACCTCCTTCTGCAAACACATCATTTGAAGACTCCACACCAGGTATGATTTACACATCTTCAATTAAAAGTGCTTAAACATGTATATCAAGTATTTATGATATTATGTTGTTTAATGTTTCATTTGTATCTGCCACGTAATAGCCGATGAAGCTGATATGACAATAAATTTAAATACAGCCAGCCAACCAATATTAAGAATGATTCCATGTATTCTCACTTCCAGCATCTGATCCCACACCAGCCAGCAGTGTTCAGCAGGACCAAGCTAGCTTTGCACCTGGTTCAACCCAGATATCTGTGGTACCACCCACACCTGGAGGTCTTGCCCCAGATACTTCTCAATTCCAGAGCCCTGTCCCAGCAGCCACTGCAACTCTGACAGCAGTCACCACTCAAGTAGCCACTCCTACACCATCTACCACTCAGCAAACCAGAACAGGGAGGACGTCTCCTTCTCCAGCCCCAACTGAATCACCAGCTCCACGTCGGCTGTCACTTCCCACCTCTTCCCAGATTCCTCAAAATGTTGTGGCTGAAAGCAATGGCTTGGATCAAGCTCAAGCCGGCATCCAGCAGGGGCAAGTCGGCCCCTCCTCTGTCCCTGTGACGCAACCATCTGCGACAGGAGACGGTGAGAGTGATGTACAGGGGAAGCCGCCTGGAATTGAAGACATCCATGCTTTAGATCAGAAGCTGCGTTCCCTTTTCAAGGACTCCTCCCACCAACCTGATGGATCTGGAGAGACGTCTACATCTTCTCCACCCAACACTATCAGCACTAACACTCCTGGCTTTGTCTCCGGTGCGACGCCTTCTAGTTTGTCTCTCAGTTCCAGTGGGAACTTTGCACCTGGTGCTTTTGCCTCTATGGTGACACCTACAAGCTATGCCCAGACACCATCTGCAGATCCATCCCCACAAAGGCCACAGGTGGGGGAAGTTACTAACTTGCTGATTCAGTGTCTATGTTGGTATTTGGATGACATGATGCTTAATTATTTTTGGTCTAAATTAATTAATTTATTCAAATTGAATTTAATATTAAAATGTTATTTAAAAAAAACTGAAATAAAATATTAAATAAATTAGAAATGCTGTCTTCGCACTTAACTGGAATAAAATGTTTAATTACAATAGCTAAAACTGAAATAAAAGTATCTACATAGAAATATAATAAAATGACGAAGGCACATAATAAAATTACTAAAACCTATACTAAGACTAAAATAAAATATAAAAAACTGTTCTAAATGTGCTACAATAGTGTGTATATATAGTACTAACATTACACTTATTCATACATGACTTCAATACACCTCTTCTATGATGTTTTTAACATTTTAATAAAAATGATGATTTTTGTTGTAAACAATGCTTATGAATATTTAAAAAAGACGTGGTGCAACCCGCATGCAAGGGAAAAATTTATATCTGCAGACTCATGACTCCTCACAAGTCAAGTGTTAAAATATTACATAACATTCAACCTGTCATAAAGTTAAATTATGTAGTGAGAATAAATGAATAAAATAAAAGATTAAGATGTATATATTCGCATGTATTCGAAATGTAAGGAAAATACGTTGTAACTAGGGATGTTCATTTCGGTTATTTTTCCCAACCGACGCTCGTTAACCATTAACCGACAAGATTATTTTAAATTAGAACTGAATTAAATTAGAAATAATAAGTGTCTGTGACCCGTTAAAAATACTAACATTTGTTTTCCGGGGATTAATTTTACATTGCGCAAAAAGCAGCAAACAACAGAAGATGAGGATTCACATGGTCATCACATCACGCGCCGCAGTGGAGAAAAACATGATAAAGCTAGGCACTATATATATATATATATATATATTTATTTATTTATTTATATATTATAACGAATAAATAGGCCTATACGAGAAATATATTTTCACTTAAAGGTCCCATGGCATGAAAATTTCACATTTTTTAACATTAATATGAGTTCCCCTAGCCTGCCTATGGTCCCCCAGTGGCTAGAAATGGCGATAGGTGTAAACCAAGCCCTGGGTATCCTGCTTCGCCTTTGAGAAAATGAAAGCTCAGATGGCCCAATCTGGAATCTTCCCTTTATGTCGTCATATGGGAAAGGTTACCTCCCCTTTCTCTGCTTTGCCCGCCCATGAGAAAATGAGCTACTACCGTGAGAGGCAAGCGCAATATTTTTTTTTCCTCGAGAGATATCATGGCTTGCAAACGAGCGAAGCATGGCAGTTGCTGTGTTTGGATGTACAAATGAACACCGAAGTATTTTTTAGTTCCTTCATCCGATCCTATGGCTAGCATTAGCTACATGATAATAACTGTAACAGCATACATAAATAAACCAACTAAAGTACCGTATCCAGACACAATATTTTAAACTAACCATTCGGAGACGTCCTGCTGTAGCCGCTGAGTTGCAACTTCTTTATCCGGTGCTTCTCCATCCGGATCAGATTCTGGGTCAAACTGAAAAGCTTGAATGACTGCGTGTCTATGAGCCATTGCGATACATCCACTGTCAACATTAGCAGATGGTAGCGCAAGCTGGTTAAGGCCACACACCCACCCTCCACCTTGCCCCGCCTCTCTCGTCCTTAAAGCTACAGACACAGAATGGCACGTCCTAAGGAAAGCTCATTGTGGGACTGGCTCATAGTGGCTGAAATTCTGCACCAAGGCTGAATTTCGGGAAACAGACTTCAGATACAGTATTAGGGACCAATTAGGCCTATATAAAAGCATCCAAAAAGCAGCATGTCATGGGACCTTTAAATCATCATTTAAGAAAACGAAAGAAAAACTGTGCAACAAGTAGCGCAAAAGGAAACAGACGGCAGAAAGTGGCCTATTTTTTTTTTTTGGCTTATTTTACAAAAGCGCAAAGATTTGTTTTTGTGACTGTACACAAATAAGAGCAAACATTTTACAATTCCGATTATCTTCATGACTAAAAGGAGTAGGTGCTTCCACTGTTACAAGGGGGGGGAGAAATCAAGTGATTGCTCCATAAGCTGCATGCGCCCACACAGTTAAGCATTCTACCTTGACAATGCAGCCTGTTCATTATCATTATAAAAAACAATCAGTCAAACATATGGAAAAAAAAACCACACTGCTCAGTTTAAATATGTAGTAAAATCTGTGCTGTTAAGCGTTATCACCGTACCGCCGTGAAGTTATGCAAAACGTTTTGTTTTACGTGGATATTGGAACGCGAGTGAAGTAGGCCTAGGCTACATAAAAGGTAAATAATATTTTGGCATTCAAATGCATCATGAATATGGAAACATTTGATTTTGTATGAATGAGAGACCCAACATTGGTTTCAGTTTTAATTTTAATTTTTTTTTTTTTTTTTTTACTCTCTCAAAAAAAACGTTTTTTGTTGTTTTTTTTTTTTTTTTAATACGTGTAGCTTATTTTAACCATGCAGCAAACCTTTTCAAATATTTTGATTAAATTACTGAAAAATAAATAAATAAGTGACTTTAACCCGTTTAGCTGATTGTATTAATCAGTTAAAATGAACATCCCTAGTTGTAACTTTACTTGCTGGTTATACTACAACATATTTAGTGTCATTAAATGTAAACGTCTCTTTAAAAATGCTTTAAAAGTGTTTCAAAAACAAATGAAACACTTTTGAATACAAAAGAGGACATTTTTAAAATCTTGGCACATGTATTTTTAATTTCTTTTCTTTACTGTAGACAGTCTTATTTGTCAGTGACCTTTTAAAATGGTACATTGTATTTTACACTCATTCATATTTATTCACGCATTCTGTTTTACAGACCTCCGTATCTGTAACTCAACCAGATGGACAGACCAGCGCTGAGGAGAAAGAGCCAGCAACATCACCAACCGAGAAAGCTTTCAAACTTGGCCGATTTCAGGTAGCTTTATATACTTCTCAGTGTGCACTAGGCCTCAGATTTTATGCCTGAAAGATTTGTACAGCAAGTTCATGTACATCCTCGTTCTCCATTTCAGGTTTCTGTGGCCAGTGATCAAGACCCAGGCACTGATCAAGATCCAGCAGTCATAGTCTCATCTTCCTCCAACACCCCATCTTCAACAACATCATCATCATCGTCGTCATCCTCTTCCTCATCATCACCATCATCTCTCTCTAGCCCTGAAAACACTGTTCATAAATCTCAGACCCCTCCCAGGGTCACCCCTGAACCCGACCCACCTATCATTACAGTTGGCCGCTTTCAGGTGACCTCCAGCACTGACATCAAAGTGGGCCGCTTCTCAGTGACTACAGCAGAAGGAAAGAGCTCCTCCATAAGCTCTGCTGAGGGACCAGACTCCGCTAAAGAGTCTAAAATGACCCCTTCCAGCTTGTCCATCACCAATCACTACCTCAGCAGTGACAACGACTCGGAACCAGAAGATGAGGGGTTTAAACGAGAGATGAACAAGCTCAGGGAGAGGTACTTGTTTTCTGTGAGCTCATTTATGATAACTGTGTATCTTGTGATCACCAGTTGAACAATGTTTTTATTTTTTTTTTGGCAGACATATGGGTGAGATCCAGGCATTACAGAATAAACAGAAGGAGGAAATCGAGGAACTCTATACACGTCTGGGCAAAACGCCGCCCTCT
Source organism: Onychostoma macrolepis (assembly GCF_012432095.1). NCBI lineage: Eukaryota > Metazoa > Chordata > Actinopteri > Cypriniformes > Cyprinidae > Onychostoma > Onychostoma macrolepis. The sequence goes on along the minus strand of NC_081179.1, from coordinate 13,992,353 downwards.
GTGGTGATCCCTCCCACCGTGGCCATCGCAGCAGGCAGAAGGAGACCCACTAAGGGCAAGGGGACCAGGTCAAGAAGCGGTAGCGGTACTGGCTCTTTTCAACAAGGTATCAGAGCTTAGTGATTTACATCCAACTGTAACGTAAGCTTGTGAACAAATGGTATGAAAAATGTTGTTTGGTTTTGTCTAGGGAACAAGCAAGCTGTACAGAGTGGAAGTTCAGTCAGTCAGTCAGCCACTGGAAAGACTGAAGCCATACCAGGCTCAAACGTTCATGTGCAAGGTAGGACTTTCAACATTTTATTTGGAGAATTTTTTTTTTTCTCAAAATGCTCACATTTGTCTAATCGGTGAATATTTATGGCATACAGGTACCACAAGTCCAGTGAGAGAAGAGAATGGACAGAGCCAGGACCAGGACCAGGACCAAGCACCTGCTGCTAATCTGCCACACAAGGGCACATTCACAGCTGACCTCCATCAGTTGGTTGATAACTGGGCCAGGGATGCCAAGAACAAGATGCCACAGGTCAAGAAAGGCTCCAAAAAGAATGCACACACCCATGATGTACGTTAACTCTTACTATGCCAGAAAAACTACACTTAATTTTCATTTAGATGTAGATTGTCAGAGAATGTGAGATAGCAAGGCTGCAGTTGCCTTTTAGAAAACAATAAAAAAAAAAATGCATTCCATCTTTCTACTTGGAAATATAACATGATCAAGTGGTTTTGGAATAGAATGTGGTTTTTATATATATATATATATATATATACATTCTATTTTAAAATAAAATATATATTTTAGACTTAAATGATACATTTTAAAAAAACATCCAAGATTGCAGACAGTTGTTTCCATCACCCTGTTTTAATGTGCATTTTGAAGTATTGCATCAGAAACGAGAGATGGAAACGCCAAAATTCGCAAAAACATTTTTATGCTCGCTTGGTGCTTTTTGTCTTTTGCCAAAAAGGTTTAATGCAAATAATGGGAGATGGAAATGCATTTGCCGAATAAATTCCTCCATGCACTTGGTGGAATGGGATGGCATAACCTGACTATCCTGCAGACCGATCTTGTTGCACAGCATCTAAAATGTTATGGTCATTCTGAAATGCCCAAGCAAAGTCTTTCTGTATTATTGCCTCCCAGAACTGTCTTACACGACTGTGTTCCTGAACAGCAGGCATCCACGGAAACAATGACCGCATTCATTGTGTTTCGTCTGCTCGCTCTGAGGCGCAAGTCTTTTCTTCTCCCACTTTTCTTTGTGATATTTAGTGCCAGTTTATCAGGAAGTGACGATTTTGTCAAAATGGTGCTTATTCGCAAATGTTTTATGCGACATTATAATTTTGTACACAAGTTAAATTGGCAACTAAAGATGGAATCCTGGCTAATGTAGTTTTAAAAACTTAACTTATTTTATCCCAATTTTTGTGTGTTGAACATTTTTAACTTATTAGAGTATCATGCTGTTAGCTTAGCAACATGCTAATGTCACACTTTATTGAAATCATCTGGGAGTCAAACCTCGGCAGGTTTTGGTACAGGGCTTTAGTCTTTGACATAAATCTACCAATGTTAAAGCTGGCATGAAATAAATTCTATCATTTTTGTGAATGCTTATTATAATTTGTATTGAGAACGATTCATGAATGCAAATGTTTAACTAAAAAAAAAAAATTAAATCAGTATTACAAACTCAATCTGGTGACCTGTGCCAGCCTTCTACAATCATTCAGTTTGTTTGAACCCTGCCCCTCCACTATCGACTTCAAGCTCGCATTCATTTTTAAGTGCAATGAATTAAACTGTCTCTGCCCTATACTATGCACTCATATGTGTGACAGTACAGAAAAAAAGATCTGTTGCTATTGCAACTTTAACAGTGGGCCTGCACAGTGATATACAAAGTAGCTCAGTGCATTATAGTGTTATTCAGCATGGTTGTAACATTATATCGACCAATCAAGATTTATTCATATTAGTACTAATCAAAGCCAACTGTCTTCCTCAGATGCCACGTAAATACTCTGCCCCAGGTCAGCTTTGTTCCATGGGTGGTCACATGCCAGCCACTGTCAACCCTACAGCCGGGCGGAAGGGTTCACTATGTGTGCCCAATCAGCAGTTTGGATACACCTGCCCCACCTACAGCATGCCCCAATGGGCTCAGACAAGCCCGCTGTCATCCACCGCTCCCCCCACAGGACTACAGCAGGGCTTCCTCATACCCTCAGGAGCTCACCAGTCTGGAAACGGCTGCGGGTCAACCAATCTACGCACCACTCAGGCGAGCTGAAACAACTGGGTTGGTTCAAGGAAGGGAAAAGCTGTGCCTCGTGGGGTTGATTATCGGACCTAGCCCTTTACATGGACATGATTTATCCAACAGTTTACATTGGAAAGACTTTCAGGTCCATATAATGTGACTCGGGTTATTTGAATCTGCTATTTAAAGACTGATAGATGAATGTGTACATTTGATAAAGAGGCACAGGAAGGGTTAAACTGGTTTGTCTTAAACATCAGATATATAGCCTTATAGTACAGGTACCGTCCTTATTGTAATAGAGTCAGGCAGTGAAATACAGTGATGGTATTGCAGTTTACCTACACAAGAGTTTGTGAGTGGATGGAAAGAGAAGACTACACCACCAACACAAGCCTGAATGAGTGTATCCTACATAAGTCTAGATTGTTGGTAGACGGATAAAGAAGGTAGGAAGGAAGGAATGTTAGGATTAACAGCATTTTAAAGACAAGTGTTGGGGGACTTCTGTCCTAATTTGCTTAAGTTGGGCTTTGAAATGAAAGGAAGATGATGTGCAGTTGAGGGAGGTTTAAGCAGGTTTTATAGCTCTTCGTACTTGCACGTATTTCATAGCATTGTCAGTTTGTGACTCTCTTTTTTTTTATATCATTTATGATGAGCTTACAATAATACAGTGTATCTTATATAGACATTCACCACTACCCAAATCCTTGTATGTAAGTGGATAGAAGGCTTAATTTGGATGAGGGTGAGCATCCTGTATGAAAGCACATTTCTTTGTCCAATCACATGTTGCTTTCAATTTGAATTAAGCTAGCCTTAAACCACAGGATTATGTCTTTAAAATGTCACACAACCATCAAAGCTCTTGCTGTAGTAAATGAAATACTTGATCTTTGTGGTGAAAATATTTAATATGGTGCATATGACTGCAGCAACGTAGAAGTACAGTATTAAACTACAGCACCTCATTACCAGTTTGTTAAATCACTCCCCCAAACCATTTTTCTATACCACAAATTGAGTGCCAATCGTTTGCAGAAGTGACATCCTGTCACCTCTGAAATGATCCGCTTGACTTCTCTAGAGAAGGTAAATGTTACTGCAATGCAGAATACACAGCGTTTAAAGGTTTAACTGACCAGGGAGGGTTTATTTGTTACTTTTGATACTTGAGTGCACAGATTTGAATCCTTTGTAATTGACCAAAACCACATTTAGACACAGTTGAAATACCACTAATCACAGTCACACGATCCCGTCACATAACTGAAATTCTGAAAACTGCATGATTTCACAATCCACAACTCACGTGTTCCCATAGAAAACAGCATTAAATTTGTGGGGTCAAAAATTGCTGCTGATGTTTTCTTTCAAAAAGTTTCCATCCAGGGTCCTTTTGGTGATTTATCTATGGTTTTGTGTTCAAAAAAAAAAAATGTATATATATATATATATATATATTCAAATGCTTAATAAAACATTTTTGATTTTTCCTCCTCCCACTACATTGTGCTTTTTCTTACAAGGTGTTTTCTAGAAATTTTAGCCACAGCTTTTCACATCCCCTGCCATCAGCTACCAATAAAAATAGTAAAATGTGGTAAAATAACCCAGGAATACAGTTTCAATCCATTCCAAATTTTTATTCTCAGAAAATAAGAAATAACATTTTTTTAAAATAGTCCTGTTTCTGTTTTACATCACAAATTAGGAGGTTCCGTCCAAAAAGACAAACACAAACATTTATTAGCTTTTCATATTCACAAATTAGTATAAAACAAATCTAAAAAGATTTTCTAAAAGAAAACTATAAATAGTTAAATTCATTACGTGTCCAGTCTTCGTTTCTTCATCATCTGGCCGTGTCTGTATGGGCTCTCTGGTCCACCTTCAACAGTTACATTTACAACATCGTTACCGTAGGTCCATATTTAAAAAGAAGCAAAAGTTATTTCTTCTTAATGAACAGGCAAAGTCAACAAGCACAGGCTTGTTACGAATTGTGGGCCACAGGCTGCTAGCTCTGATAGTGTTAAGTCCCTGGCTATTTATATTAATGGGGACATGGATATTTGCATGAGTGAAGAGGCAAAACCAGAACTGGGCATGTATATACTTGCCTAATCGCAAAGTTTTTTATTTTTTATAAAATGATCATGTATTTATTCTGCAAACATGTCAGACTGTACCTGCTCCCGCTGTAGTTCTCATGTCTGAGGATCTGTACTGGCCATATCCTCCCTGGCCTTGAGGAACAGCATGGCCCTGAGGTTGAACTGGTGGTCTCAGGTACTGGGCTCTCTGCGGGGTCTTGCTGCGCGTCATCATCTTGTGCTGGCTCGGTGTCGTGGGACGGGGAGGTTCTGTGGAGCCGGTTCCATGATCGTCGAGCATATTGATGCCGTCCAGAGTAAAGTCCCATAATTCCGGATCATCTGAGAAGTGAGAAATGTTTATATATTTTACCTTACAATCTAATAGCCTTTTCCTGTATTAAAACCTCAGTCACAAAGTCTTTCCACCAGATTAGTGAGACCTATCGAATGGAGAAAAAAAAGAAAATTCTGTCATTTTAAAGACAAAAAGAGAAATTCATAGACACTGGCCATGCTTTTATGGAATCGCAATGAAAGAGGACTGGCGTTTAAGCTTCAGAAAATGTTTGGAATGACAGAATTGTAATTTTTTGCTTTATATATTTAAAGCAGGGTTTTCAAACTTTGATGCCCCAAATATGATGATTCCCTTGCAAATATAAACCCTCAAAAATATAAACGCAGTCAAATATTTTTAATATGTATAAATAAATATACACAATTTTATTGTGATTTTTATAAAGACGTTTGCAAATTGAATAAGTATACCACAAGTTTATTATATAAGTATAACTGCTTATATACTGTACTGAAGCCAAAACAAAATATCAATAAATGTATCATTTAAATTATTTTCATCTTTATTTCCTACTGTAAAAACTGGTTGTCAGAATATCACAAATAATATTAGGATTTCTGACCAGTGAAACCCCAACAATGAGTACATTCTGTAACTGCTGAAAAACCATCTTTAATATTTTTCATGAACACCAGGACAGTGGTTTCAGGACTCAAAAGGCGGCCACAGGATAACTCTTAAAATTACTTAAAGGAATAAATAATAACAATTAATACAATTGATAGTAATATCATTTACAAAATACAATTTTTCCTCTAAATAAATCTGTTTCCCAATAAATAAATAAAAATAAGCAGCACAGTTATTAACAATAGCAGAAATAATAGGTGGAAATATTTACTATACATGGTGGGGGCTTTTGTGAAAATTGTGTTGGAAATGGAGGACCATCGGTCAAAAAGTATGAGAACCACTGTCCTAACAGCCCCCTAGATCCCAGTTTGAAAAGTCCTGCTTTAAATCAGCCAGTATTTACCATCACTGTCACTGCTGATCATTTATATGTTCCCAGTGCACATGTACCATGACTACACTTTTCTTTAAAATACTCCTTACCAGCCAGATACTCCTCCTGCTTGGTTGTCACCACGTGTCCGTTTGGTGTACTGTGGTTAACAGGACCTACAGCCTGTCCTAAAACGATAAACCCACCGATGGAGAGCACTACACACCTGACACTCCTGCAGGCAAAGGCTTGAATCTTTTATACTCATGGCTAAAACATGAACCCTTAAATTTTCCATCACACCTTGCTTGGACTCAGCGGAAGCGTTGGACTGCTGGGTTTTCTGCTCCTGTAGCAGCTTCTTAGCCTCCATTTCCTGTCTGAACTTTTGCTGCAGCTGCTGCTGTCTCAGCTTCCTCTGCTGCTTGGAGTCCAGTGGAGGATCGGACGAGGACAGGTCAGCCATGTCAGCTGCTGAACTAAGAAGCAGATTTATCATAACTGCAGCTGGCTAGTATTGTAGTTGAAGTTAGCACCAAATAAACTCACCTTGAGGTGTTGCTGGGCCTGTTTTCAGAGTCCTGGTGAGCTGACGTGTTGCCAGAATGTGCTGCCATGTTTGTCAATGAAGTCCTGGATCCAGCACCGCTCTCATGCCCTCCTCGTACAGGGTGACTTCCTATCCGCTCTAAGGGGATGTTGGCTGGTTCCGCCGGTTTGATAAATTCCCTGCTGTCGACTCGGGCCAGGCTGTCGAACCTGGCCTTCTCTATGGACGGCTCGCTATCACTGCGTTTGGTTTTGTCCAGGTCTAACGGAGGAGGTGGCTGAGATAACGGAATATACACCATATTTCAGGTACAGAAATTAAGAAAATGCATTTAAATAAGTCAGAGTATCAACAAACTTGGCCCAAATATTGACAGGATTACTTCTTACCTGCTTTGGTATTTTATTGATGGCTATGAGATACTCCTTATTCAGAATACAATTTCCAAGTGCATTTCCAAAACACCTGATAAAATTGAAATAATTATATTAAAATTCAATAACAGTTATATAAGGCATAATGTATGGTCAGTCAATCATTATCACAAAATTAATCTTGACAGGGTGATGAGGAGCCTAATGTTAAGTAGAAAGGTCTTATCTTATCTCAAAGGGACTTTGCAGTAATAACTAACTGATTATATATTATCCTGCTTTTTATATGGCTTCTTATCGAATAAAAAAATATATATATTTAAATTATTTTATTATGTAAGAGAAAATATGTTGGATACGTATTCAAAAAAAAATAATAATAATAATTTAATTTTAAAGAAGTCTCATGCTCACCAAGGCTACATTTATTTGATAAATGCAGCAAAGACAGCAATATCTTTTATATATTATTGCAAATTAAAATAACTGTTCTACTTGCAGCCATTACTTCAGTCTTCAGTGTCCGAGAAAAGAATCATTCCAATATGCTGCTCAAGCAGTGTTGCAAAGTCTGCAGTTTTCCCGCGGAATTGGGCTACTTTAACACTGTTGCCGCGGGTTGAAGTGACCCCGTTACGTGATATTTAGCCCCTGTAATGTAAATTTTACCAGGAGAACCCCGCCGAAAAAAAGTGGCGTGAGCGTGAATTTTTTTTCTTCTTTTTTTTCCGGGGGACCCCCCTCGAAACGCCATTGGGCTAGTTTTGAGTAGCAATTGGGCGGGTTTTGTTGTGAACACCTGGCAACCCTGTGCTAAAGAAACATTTCTTACTAGTATTAGTATTTATTGGAAATAGAAATGTTTTGTAACGTTATAAATGTTTCTACGGTCACTTTTGCTCAAATTAATGCATCCTTGCTAAATAATAGTTTTATTTCTTTTAATCTTACTAAATTTTACTAAAAACAATGCCACAACTGACCAATCAGAATCAAGCATACATAGCAGCAGAAATAATTACTTGAGTGCTCTTTTCAGTCCATCTGTGACGGCTTCTTTTCTTGCTTTTTCCAATGACAGAGCTTTAGATTTGAGGCCTTCACTCACCCCATATCCTACATCCTCATGGTACGAGCCATCCTGTGGAAAATACGCTGAAGAAATGGTATGCTCCTCACAATGCTGTGTGTCTGTCTTGTCAAGAGCTCTTACCTTTAACTGAACCTTCACAAAGGCACTGACTCCAACATAAAACTTCCCATTGATCAGGTCCACAAAGTCTGTAAAACAAGATTGACCAGTCTTTTTAAAAGTAAGCAACAAACCCTAAACTAATCCTGAAACCTGATGTGATTGCAGCATTAATGGGAATGTTTGAGAATATGTGCCCGTCGTTATAAATATAATGTCCTTACCAACATTTTGTTGAGATATTGAGTGAGACCATCCATTATAACCAAACATTTCATTGGCCAGACTTATAACTTTGTGACCTTCAATATAGCACACCTGCACACAAAAAAACAAAAGACAAAGGTCTAATAATATGAAAAACAGCAAGATAATCAACTTTATATTAGATCAGCAAGGCTAAATATTGATAAGTGTACATTAAATGCCTTAATTCTCACTTTTTGCCCTCCTCCAGCCTGTCTGGTGCTGATATATTCAGGTCCGAGTTTCTGCCGTAGAGCATTCTGGACTGCCTGATACTCCTCTGCAGTGTATGTGTGCTACAACAGACAATAAGCGCTAAGAAATAACTCTGGAAATATTACTATATTAGTACATTATAAACCGTGTGTTTCTGTAGCATAATATCAAAATGACCAACACGCGTCCCCAAAACACATACCTGCCCAAAACACGTGCTGGCTGTAAGAGGTTTCCTCTCCTCTTGCCTCCCACCGCAGTGATCCATGTGTGTTTTCTGACCGCTTAGTCTCAAAAGCCGTCAATATTCTCTTTAAACGATGATGCTGGATGTGTATAATGTCAGTGGAGATCGCTAAACTGTAACAACAGGAAGTCTGACACAACATTACGCGCTAACTTACGCCCATTGTGAGTTACCACCCCTCTCTCTGTTGAGCAGACAAACTGAACAGCTGAGCGTTCAATCAAGGTTACTTTAGCAACGTTCTGATACTAGCACTTGGAATTCTGTGGTCTCGAAGAGCGTTTGTATATTCCCGCGTTAGAACGTTTACGCCGCCCCGCCCATTCACTCGTGCGTACTACGTCATTAAGACTGAGATATCCAGTGTGTGTGTGTAGCGGTGTGTAGAGTTAAGAATCTCCCTTTTTGTTCTTAAATATCCCTATTTGTCCCAAATAAAAGATTGTGTTCTTTGCGTTCACCATCACGAAATGAAAATATATATCAACACTGAAAAAAATCAACATAACAGCTATGGAGGGCCAAATTACTCAAAATTAAAATATTAAATAAATGTTCAAATATGTAAATAAATCGTTAAATACATAAATAAATGTATAAATATTAATTAATGTATTCATTCAATCATTCATTTTATGCATGTCCCGACCCGACAACCATAACCCTGAAAATCAAATGTGGAGGAACTGAATAAATATATGAATGAATAAATTAATTAATTAATTAATGACTTAGTTAATTAATTAATTAAATGAAGGAATGAATGAATGAATATTTATGCATTATTTATGGATTTATTAATTTAATTATGTATTTAACGATTTATTTATATATTTTTTAATCATTTATTTAATTATTTAATTTTGAGTAAATACAGGAACAGCAAGATAAAAGGTGGCATTTATTTGAAATCCAGCCTAGTGATTATTGTCATAAGTCGTCATGAAATTAAAAAAAAAATTTCAATCGCCATATGTTTTATAAATGCATGTTATAGAATTTATTGTGAACCATTCTTCCGTGCACGTTTCATTAAAAAAAATCTAGTAATGTTTATAGTCTAGTGGTTAGTGCGCCAACATATAGCTCATCTCTACTCACGCGACCCAAGTTCGATTCCTTTCTCTTGGTCCTTTGCCGATCCTGCCCCCCCTCTCTTCTCCCAATACTTTCCTGTCTGCTCTCAACTAGTCTCGAGTAGCCAGACCTTCAGACTGACGGCTGGAGTTCTGGGAACTTTGTCCGCTTACCTCAAGTATGTGACGGAAATGTTACGCCTCTTACCGTATTGTGATGCCGTGTCCTGGCGTGACGAGGCATTTGTTGCATCCAGTGGGGACATACTGATTATAATGACTCATACTGTCTTTTTACACGTCGCGTTGCATCGCGCTGCGTAAACATTACTATGTCTGCATTTGTGATCAGAGAAAGACAAACAACTAGCGCTAATCTTCACAGCTCAAGACTCGCGTTTGAATAGTCAGTGGCAAATTCTTTAAATATGAAAACATACTTACAGGCTGTGAGTCAGAAGCGCCAGACTGTCGTGGCAAAGTTGGAATTGTCCCACTTTATAGTAACAGCCTTTGTGCACTGCTTGCATTGTAGGCTACTCTCCCAGGTTCAGGAAATAGTCCTCCGTAAAATGCGCTGCACACACTTGAATATTTGGGTTGAACTGTTCTGGAACAGTGTTGTAAATACAACTTAACCATTGATTTCTAGTTGTTTCCTCTTTTGGAAGCCCAAACAAAGTAGTTTTGCTTTCACAATGATACACAGCGTCTCCAGGACACGGCGCCGGCGGCAGCAACAACACTACAGCGAGAATAAAATCCCGCCCTCTTTCTTTGCGTATACATTTGGGCGGTGTTATGCAAATCTTCCCACACAGTGACGTAGACATGTGGGGGCGTGTTTAAATTAGCCGTTTTATGAGGGCGTGGACGAGTCTTAACTTTTATAAAGAATATCTCTTTGGGTTTGAGACTTTAGTCTTTGCAACTTTAGGGATCTTATCTATGCACAAACAGTTTGTAACACTCCAAAGAGAAAGGAAAACTTGAAATCGCATCATATGACCCCTTTAAAGGGATAGTTCACCCAAAAATGAAAATTCTGTCATTATTTTCTCACCCTCCAGTAGTTCCAAACCTGTATGAATGTTTTTGTTCTGCCGAACACAAAGGAAGATATTCTGAAGAATGTGGGAAACAGCAGTTCTGGGACACCATTGACTTCCATTGTATTTTTGAAGGTCAATGGTGCCCCAAAAAAGCCTGGTTACAAACTTTCTTCAAAATATCTTCCTTTGTGTTCGGGAAGAACAAAGAAATTCATACAGGTTTGGAACTACTTGAGGGTGAGTAAATGATGACAGAATTTTCATTATTGGGTGAACTATCCCTTTAAGGCTTTTAAAATTAAAATTTTGTCATTAATCACTTACCCCATGTCCTTCCAAACCCGTAAAAGCTTAGTTCGTCTTCAGAACGCAATTTAAGATATTTTGGATGAAAACCGGGAGGCTTGTGACTGTCCCATTGACTGCCAAGTAAATTACACTGTCAAGGCAGCAGTGGTGTAATGTAACGAAGTAATAATACTTTGTTACAGTACTTTAGTATTTTTTGGGAATATCTGTACTTTACTTGAGTTTTTATATTTCAGCCAACTTTTACTTTTACTCCACTACATTTCCTAATTAAAATGTATACTTTTACTCTGATACATTTCCCCGAAGCATATTCGTTATTTACTACAAAATAAAGTCAGAAGAACACGGACTGCAAGAAAGCAGGTTTGACGAATCAATGGTCTAGTGTTTGCGAGATAAACTCCTAAAAACACAACAAGTGCAAACAAGTGCGCGCACAACCGCGGATGTTTTCATTTTCCACTCAAGTCGAGTCTGGGGTGTGTGATACAGCATCGTCTGCGATAGTATGGTAAGTGTTGTTGTAATTATGTGCGATCTGATATTATCGAGTATATCACCAAATTACACACAGAATGCATGCATGTGATTTATTAGTCTATTAAAACTCAAAATTCAAGGCATTCTAAATTGTAAATGGCAAAAATGCTTCTGTATGCTTTTTATATTTATATAATTCAATATAGTTAACTTAGTCTATATCACACAAAGAGTGCCGTTTTTCTGCAGATATCAGCATTTACATTTTAGACATAATATTGCTTGTTTTTGCTCAATTTTGCCAACGAAAATAGTTCCAAACAAAGATCACAGCACTGCTTTGCTTCTCTAAGCAATGGTGTTTACTTATTGAGTGAATCAGCTTTTTGAACGAATCAAATGGTTCAGTTACTCACTCATTAACAGTCAGATGAATGTTTCCGAATGAATCAGTTCGGTTGAATCTCAATGACTCACTCATTAACAGTCACTTGCTGCCACCTACTGGTGGTTTTAATTTCACATTTCAACCATTTTTTTCATGTTTTAAATTATTTCAAATATCAGTATTCAACGTTTTATTATTATTTATCCATCTGTAACTGCAGGTTAAATGCATCCATGTCCCCTCTGAGATACTTAAACTGTGTAAATATATCTAAATGCTATTTCAGATGAAGATTCCAGAAATGTTTTCTTATGTTGGAATGAAAGACACTAAGAACCGGATGAAGTGCTCCTTATTCTTACCCAAAAATACAAAATGGAAGAAAGAGTTAAAACTGAACACAATCTTGCTACACAAGCTGTGTATGAACATTTTTTATATATATATATTTATTTGCTTCTTTTCCATTTTGCATTTTCTTGTACTTTTACTTTCAATACTTAAGTATGTTTAAGATAAAAAAAAAAAAAATACTTTTCATACTTAAGTACAATAAATATCACATACTTTAAGACTTTTACTCAAGTAATATTCTAAACGGTGACTTCAACTTCTACCAAAGTAATTTTCTGGTAAGATATCTGTACTCTTACTTGAGTATGGCTTTCAGGTACTTTATACACCGCTGTAAGGCACAGAAAAGTATTTTAAAAAATCGCCAAAATTGTCCATCTGCCATCAGTGGTTCAATCTGAATTTTATGAAGCAACGCAAATACTTTTTGTAAGCAAAGAAAATAAAAATTGTTTTAAAAAAAATAATGTAGGTTTCGAACGAAATGGGGTAAGTGATTAATGGCTGTTTCTCAAACGGAAGGCTGCATCCTTTGGAGGCCGCATTTGTAGGCTGCATACGTCATAAAGAAGATCTTATTTTAGAATATTAATAGTTATAAATTTGACCATTATTCTTAGTTAAGTGTAAATTATTGTAATATGCTTATGACTCGCAAATGTGATGCTCAGTTAACTGAAATAAACCAGGCTTGGTGACGTATGCAGCCTACAAATGCGACCTCCGGAGGGTGCAGCCTTCCGTTTGAGAAACGGCCAATGACTAAATTTTCATTTTGGGGTGGAGTATCCCTTTAAGACCCACCCAAGAGGCCATTTGACTGACAGGTAAAGCAACCAATCACGTTTCGTTTTGTGGCGCATCATGTTTCGGGGGTGTGGAAATGTCGCCACAATAACAAGAGTGTGTAAAACTCTTGGACATATTTCAAGATTCAAGATTCTATGCCGCGAAATTTAAATATTTCACATACTTTTGAAAATCCAGAGTTTAGTTGATACTGATAAGCACTCATTGTCACAGTTGTAAACACGACAACTTTCTTCTTCGATGAGGGAGTTTGGCGTCACGGCATCTTTGCTTCCAGGCAAAACGTTAAAGAACGTGACACACACGTCTCCCAGAAATCCTGGGCATTTCTCAAACGGAAGGCTGCATCCTCCGGAGGTCGCATTTGTAGGCTGCATACGTCATAAAGAAGATCTTATTTTAGAATATTAACATTTATAAATTTGACCATTATTCTTAGTTAAGTGTAAATTGTTGTAATATGCTTTTGACTCACGAATGTAATGCTCAGTTAACTGAAATAAACCAGGCTTGATGACGTATGCAGCCTGCAAATGCGACCTCTGGAGGATGCAGCCTTCCGTTTGAGAAACGGCCCCTGTATAATGTAACCTTTAACCAATCCGATGACGACTTAGAAACTTCTGAAGTGTTTCCAGATAAGTGTTCCATATGCATCAGACGTTTAGCCAACGTTCCGTGGGCGTGATGTCTGAGGCTGAGACTAGCTCTCAACTGTCCTATCTAATAAAGAAAAGGGCATGTATTTTTGTATAATAATAATAATAATAAAAAGTAGTGCTGTCAAACGATTAATCGCGATTAATTGCATCCAAAATCAAAGTTTTTGTTTTCATAATATTTGTGTGTGTACTATGTATATTTATTATCTATATATAAATACACACACATGCATGTATATATTTAAGAAACAAATTTATGTTTTTATATTAAGTATATTTATATATAATATAAATTATATGATTATAAATATATACATGCAAATATTTTCAAACTATATACTTAATGTCATTTGTGTGTGTGTATTTATGTATACATAATAAATATACACAGTACACACACATTATGTTAACAAAAACGTTTATTTTGGATACGATTAATCGCGATTAATCGTTTGACAGCACTAATAAAAAGTAATAATTGTTGTTGTTGTTCAATTTATATTCTGCTCCGCCTCTTTAAAGATAAACCGCTGGTGTGCTAAATTATATCCCTGTCATGGTCAACTCAGCAAGGATTATCTAAATCTAAATTAGGGATCCAAATAAAGATTGCAGCCCTGTTATTGTATTGAATATGGATTTCATTAGCCTATATGGCTTCCTGCTGAGCTTGAACATTGAGCTCATAAAGCGAAATGGAAACATCATTTCCCTTACTAAATATTAGCATATCAAGCATGAATTTCATTTTGTGTCTCAAGCACATTTTGACCCTTTGCACAATGGCGCGCGTGCACGTGTTGGGGCGTGAACGCGCCCCAGTCTGGACTGCCGTCTGGTCAGACAGTCTGCGACTCATGAAGCAAATAGGAGGGGCGAGTATTGGGGATGCCACAGGAATGATCCATTAACCCCGCACAGCCCACATCCGCATTTATGGATTAGTTTCTCCTGAAGTGTAAGCCATCATATTTATTGTTTTCTCATCACTGAACTTACTTAAATATCCCCACTTTGCACGCGGAGCACATGACGGTGAGTGGAAACATTGTTACGATACACTACTGTTTGTGTGGACTGTTAGAACCGGGAGTTTTATGTTAAACTGCGTTTTTCCCCCTGGATGAATGGTGCATTGTTGCGCTGTTTGTAAATAACAAACGTGCCATGATCACCGTAAGGTACATTGAGTACCCAGTGCGTCAATCCCGCCATGAATAACTTACAGCTAGTGATGGAACATGTAACCAATAGAAAATGATGCATTGAAACACGGCCAGCTGGGTTGTTTGATTCGTATCGAGTTTTAATAGAGCAGTCAAGCGAGATCTGTTAGTCCAGAATGGGAAGTGATGCCCTTCCTCTCAAATAGCCTCCTCAGGTTTACCCAGACGTCGTCGTTTTACCTGTCTGCACTTTGGAAAGGGAAATGGACTCCTCCTGGTCCTGGAACACATCGTGGTTCGTGTTCTGGCACGTTCAGTGAACAAAGGGAAACTGACATGACGCTTCAGGGAAAGTGGAACATAAAGCAAAGTCACATATTTAGGTCGAGGCTGTTGAGATGTGTTTGTGTGTTTTTTCAAAGAGCGCATAAAAAGCTCTTACGGCCGCGTGAGCAAATGATGACAGACTGATGCAAGACAAGTCTTTTGTTGTAGTAGCCTATTTCTTTTGCGAAGCTTGCCAGATGGTCCAGTAGGGGGCGCGGGATGAATTGTGTTGCTGAGGAACACATGGAGAATTAATAACGTAAACAAGCACATCGATCTTTGCTTTAACAGCAGCCGAGATTAATGAAATTTGGGAATCTTCGGCAGAGTAATGGTTTTTACTGTAGTTCGCTTGTAATATGTCCTCATAATCGAGACTGTTTACCAAATGCTTCCATCAGGGAGTTGTGAAATTTAAAGGGATAGTTCACTTAAAATTGAAAATTCTGTTGTCATTACGCTCATGTCGATCCAAACCAGGGGTGTGTTTCCCAAAAGCATCGTTGGCTAACTATTGTGGTAACCTCCATTGAACTCTATTGGCAACCATAGTTGCTTTTGGGAAACGCATCCATGTATGAGATAAAATTAGGTTTTTTTGAAGTGCATGCTGGTCGTTCTTTTCTTTGCAATTACAATGAATGGAGACCGGATCTTCAAAATGAATTTGAGAACCAAATCATTCTATAAATAAAAAAATAAAGGATGGTTAAAGGGATACTTCACCCATAAATTACAATTTTGTCATCATTTGCTCACCCTCAAGTTGTTCCAAACTTGTATTAATTTCTTTCTGTATTTTTAAGAATGATATTTTGAATTTGAGGACTGTTGTTAAACAAACATTTGACGGTAGCCATTCACTTCCATAGTATGGAAGAGAAATACTATAGAAGTCAATGGCTACTGTCAGCAGAAGAAAGAAATTCAAACAACTTCGGCATAACTTGAGGTTGAGTAAATGATTTTTTTGGTGAACTATCCCTTTAAAGGTATAGTTATAATTAATTACTCACTCGCATGTCGTTCCAAACCCATAAGACACCTGTTCTTCTTTGGAACACAAATGAAGATATTTTTGATGAAATCTGAGAGCTTTCTGACCCTTAACCCAAATATTTTAGTTTATGTTCTAAAGATGAACAAAGGTCTTATGGGTTTGGATCAACCAGGGTGAGTAATTAATGCAGAATTTTCATTTTTGGGTGAATTAATTCCTTAAAGATGCATTCATGAGTTTTGCGGGAGCAGCCACCGCAACACACTCTCATTTTGTCACTTTCTTCGTCCATTTGTGTTATCAGAAGGACCAGAGATGTTCTGAATGAAAGGAGGATCTGGCAGCCTTTCGATAACAATGCTGGAGAACTTGAGCGGAGCCCACATTGATCGACCCGCCCCTAGATCATCCACGTTCAGCTTCTCTGCCCTGTTTGCTCTGCCACACCACCTTCACATGGATGGGAGCAGTCATCCATTCAGGAGGTAAAAATGATGCTGTGAACAGAACTATTAACACACTCACATCCTGCTATACATAATCGTATCCTGTTATTTGTTTGTGATGTCCTTTGTTTTCCTGTATACCCTAAATAAGCCATATTCCTAAATGTTCTCACAATGTGTGACATTCCTCAGTTTACCACCTGCTGAGGGATTTATACTTGGTGTATATTTATTTAGTATCAGTATGATGCCACAGGAGATTACTTAGTTCCAA